>NW_010180965.1:0-10951 GCF_000695765.1 Mesitornis unicolor
CTCCTCATGTTCTGTGATATTTTGTGATTCTGTGAACTTTAGGCAATGAGTGGATTTTTTCTTTTGAATTCATTGCACTTCCTTACCTACACCTGCGAGACCATAAAAAGGATGAAAATTGCTTGGCAAAATCAAGGTTCTGTCCAGAATCTCTTGAGTTGAAGTTAGCTGTAGCTTTCACAGTGCCTGTGGATCAGTTATTAACAGATAGGAGACACGGTTGGTTTTGCCATCTTCTGCGAATTTCTGCATCGAGTGCTGCCTGGCTTGGTCCTGGTGGAGATGCAACACTGGTGGGACTGCCTGCAGTACCTGGAGTATTTGGGTGATTGCAGTGTGCAAAGAGAAAGCCGTAAGGCAGCCGGGAGGGTTTTTTTTTTTAACCTGAAATTCAATTTCACAGAATTGATATCTTCTAATGCGTGGTGGCAAAAATAAGATTTCTCTTGTTTAATTTCAAGGGTCCAGTGGAAAGTGATCAATTCTGTGTTAGAAGAGAGAAGAGATAATCTTGTTGTCATGGCAACTGGTAAGTTACCTTTGCATCCTCAGAAACGGGGAGAAACGCTTTCCTTTTTGGGGAAAGCAAGAGCCAAACTTGGAGACTGTCCATTTGAGCAGGGTGCCCTGATTGACACCAAGTCTGAGCCAGCTACGCTTGCTACTTGTATTTCTGTCCTAGTCTTTGCCACTGACCTTGGCGTGGAGAGGGGTATTGAATGGATGCTGACCTTATTTATCTTGCGTCTTTGTTCCTCTGCTAGCAGAGCAAACATCACCCTTCTTTTTTTAGGGCTCAACAAGAGGTTAGAGTCATCTGATGTAGCTGGGTATTATAGCTGCGTAGAAAACATAACGGTTCCTTTCTGCCTCTTTTTAAGGGTATGGGAAGAGCTTGTGCTACCAGTTTCCTCCTGTTTACACTGGATCTACAGGGGTAGTCATCTGTCCTCTTATCTCCCTGATGGAGGACCAGGTGCTGCAGCTGACGTAAGTAGAGCGGTAGTAACAGACTGCCGCTGTATTTCCTGTGGCAACCCACGGATTCTGCCTGTGGCATTTGTTGGGGTTCGGGTTGTAGCTTCGTACAGCAAGCTGTGAAACGTACATTTCTCGGGGGACACGTGCAAGCTGTATAAATCATTTCAAGATGACTGGATTTGGCAGTCACGTGAACCGCAAGCTGAATTTGTGAAGGGTCTGTGCTGGTGGGTGGCTCGTGAAGGTGGATCCCTCTTAAGCATTTCTGGATTCACAGGCAGGTTTTGCACAGACCAAACGGTACAGGAGCTTCACAGGCTCGTTGAGCCTCCGAGAGCTGTGTCACAGTTCGGTAGGGCTTCCTTTGAGGCTGAAAAGTAACACCAGAGCAACACAGAGCTGGGAGCTGTGGGCCACTCAGATCAAAGTCATGGCACAGCGTTTGAAGATGGAGGTCTCCTCACGCCTGACCTCTTTGTTCCTTGAAAGGTTTGATGTAGGAGCTAAGGGGTGGCACTGAATCAGTCTTACATGAGCAGTTACAGCTGCGGTCAGGGTAAATCTTTGATTTCAGTACCTGTTAATGCTTTCTGTACGCGTACAGGTTTTCCGTTACAACAGCTATTAATTTCTGATGCTTTTAGCTTAAGCCACTGACTGGTACAGTCTGTGGGAAGCATGCTGAGTTCAGTCCTGCCTTGTCTACCTTAGGCCTTTTGTGAAAGAGGGGATATGAAGATATTTCGAGTAAGGAGCATCAATTGTGTGGCATTTTCTGCTGCAGATCATGAATGGCTGGACAGCCAGAGCTGGCTATAGCCAGCTTTTAGGCTAAGTATTAATCAGCAGGGTGTCTGTATGTGTTCAGCTGCTTCTTTGGCTTTTGAACTGTTTTACTCGGAGTTTATTCACTGCCTTCTCAGTGGGTCATTCATTTTGAAGGCTGGAGAGACTGAATTTCTATGGCTTAATACGATTTGTCTGTCAGTCTGCGTGCGGTTCTGCTAAGGACTGAAACAGAGGAATGAAGAGGGAGAAACTGTCGAAACAAAGGGCTGTAACATAATGCAGTAAATCACCACGTAAGGAGGACGGGTTGCAGCATTCTGGAAGAGGTCAGATATGAAGTGGCTGAGCTGGTAAACATAACTATTGAAGCTGTCATTAAAAAGCAGCCGCCTGATTGAAAATCAGAAGCACCAGTAGCTCGCAAAAGACCGAAAGGCAAGGCAAAAATAGTGGAAGCTAGGAAGGCTTAGATCCAAATGTGATGAATAATATAATAGCTCAAGAAAATATACTGACTGTGTTCTCTTTATTTTGGATGTTTTCTGAGTAAACTTAGCTCTTGTGCAAGAGAAATGATCTTAATGTCTCTGATTTCTTACTGCACTAATAAAGCGTGTGTGTGTTGAGTACACAGGGGAAGCTGAGGCGCGTTTGGGTGGCAGCAGTAGTCACCGAGCACTCCTGTTCTGTTCAAAAGGTTTCTCCCCACGGAAGTCCTTGGAAGAAAGCAAGTTTCTGACCCCGCAGCTTGAATTTCCTTTACGAAGCGCTGGCGTAGGCTGAAAGCGAAGGCAGAAAGCATTGAGGAGTAAATCTGTTCATGACTCTGCTCTTTTCTCCTCTCCTCCTGCAGTATGTCAGGGATTCCAGCCTGCCTGCTTGGCTCAGCTCAGTCAAACAACATCAAAGACGGCATCAAAGCGTAAGTCTTGGCGAAGCTTTCTGGGACTGTGGCTTCTGACGTGGTGGTATTTAAGAGAGGTGGATGTCTGCCTGATCTGTCATTGCCGAAACTCTTGATTCTGGCTTAGATCTGGCAGTCAGGGACATGGCTCGTGTTCACCCAGGCTGTGTGTGTGGGATGTGTGTAGCTGCCTCCCTGTGCCCTCTGACTGAAGTGGGGCTTGTGGGCTCGGCTTCATGTTGTGATTCATATAGGATTTTACACAGCTCTTAGACCTTTAGTTGTCACCAAGTTCTTAACTGTCCCTTCTTGTTAGAAAGGCTAGTTTCCCTTTTTTTTGGGAAATCTGGTGTTCCCCTTTTCCTTGTAATGCTGTTTGCTGCCTTGCTTTCTTAATGGTCTGAATGCTACTGTCTTGATTTGCTTCCAGAAGTCTGTACTTGTTCCCAATAACATCATCTGGGCAATCATGGTTTAGTTTCAATTGAGGTTTTTTTTCCCTCTGTGATGGTATATTTGCTTGATATTGCAGGGGTCAGTACAGAGTCATATATATGACTCCAGAGTTCTGCTCAGGCAACTTAAAGCTGCTTCAGGACCTCAACCAAACTATTGGTAAGTTGGGGATAAAGTTGTGGGCGAGTTGGCAGCTTAAATTCATGATTACACCGTTTCTAATGCTTGAACACTTCTCACCAGTTTGTTATCGCTAGGGAGCTCACAGGTTAGCGTAGTGATTGTGGATAAATCGTGTCAGAAACTGCTGTCCTGATCAGAAAGGTGATTGTATGCGAGTCCTGTCTCTAGCATGGCCTTGGCATGGCAAGGTTAGATGGGTTATAACAACAGAGGTGCTGAAACACACTGATCTTTGTATCACAGAAAGTCAGTGTGTATCACTAAACAGTATTTTTTGCCTTTTAAGAATTCTGATATCTCTGGTTTTTCTCCGAATATAACAATGAAGTTGTGTTTTGAAGCACTGCACTGCATCTTAAAAACCTCTGTTCTCAAAGAGAGCGATGCAGCTGATGCGTTGCTCAGAGCAGAGCAAACCCAAGGCGCGAACTCCAAGGTTCTGTTTTTGTTTTTAAATTAAGGAATCAAGTTTCTGGTGGTGTAGGCAGACAGGACTATTTAGGAAGAAGATGAGCAGTCTGAATGTCCTGAGAATCACACAGAATCGCAGAATCCCAGACCGTTAGGGATTGGAAGGGACCTCAAAAGCTCATCCAGTCCAATCCCCCTGCCGGAGCAGGAACACCCAGATGAGGTTACACAGGAAGGCGTCCAGGCGGGTTTTGAATGTCTCCAGAGAAGGAGACTCCACAACCTCTCTGGGCAGCCTGGGCCACTGCTCTGTCACCCTCACTGAGAAGAAGTTTCTTCTCAAATTTAAGGGGAGCCTCCTGTGTTCCAGTTTGTGTCCATTACCCCTTGTCCTATCATTGTTTGTCACCGAAAAGAGAAGCTGTAAGCTTGGCCTCTCTGACACTAGGGTACTTTTAACACACATTATAATGGGGTATGTGTATTCAGATGGAGGAGGTTCACCTCTGAATCAGGAAACATAAGGTTATTTTCCAGGGGCATCTTTGACCTCTCTCCCTTCATTCTTCTGGACTTGTACTTACCTCCTCAGTCCAGTTCTGAGACTCTCAGACTTCGTTTTACAATCTGGAAAGTAAAACTAATCACATCTGTAATCAGCATTCATGACTATTATGAAGAAAGTCTGGGAAAGGTGAGGAAGGAAAAAGGTCCTGTCAGAAGTAGCTTCAGAGTTTGCCCTGTTGTGAGGAATGTGGAGAAGGTTTGGAGAAGGAAGCAAAGGTGGTGGTGGGGAAGTCTGTAAAAGCTGTCGGGCCTTTTTGCAGAATGGGCCTGGGGAGTCGGTACAGCAGAAAGCACCCTAGAAACAGAAATTTAAGCCTTTTCAGGAAAGGCTGCAATTGAGTGGGATGTGGTGTTTGTATTCTGTAACTTCTCACGGTGGTTTGCCTTGTTAACGTGTCCACGCTGTGGTTTTGTCCCCGCTAGGTATTACCCTCATAGCTGTTGATGAAGCTCATTGCATTTCGGAGTGGGGCCACGACTTCAGAAATTCCTTCAGACGTTTGGGCTCGGTAAAGAACGCTCTGCCATCGGTGAGGTTTGGATACGCTTGATTTCCAGTACAAGAGAAGGATACGAGGTCATTTTGTGTAGTAGTTTGATAGTTTTACCTTTTGACGTTGCTCTTTGGGTGTACTTACCATGCTGCTTTGGAGTTTTTAGAACTTCATGGATTTTTTTTTCCTCCAAATGCTTCAGTGGAGGATATTCTGAACCTGAGCTACCAGCAACTTCTGAAAACTGGTGACTTTGGATCCCTATACTCTGGAAGATGTTGTCCCTAAGCTTCTAATTTAATATAAAGGGATTTTTTTAAAGAAAAAAAAATGGCTTGCAAGAGCAAGCAGCTGTGGTTTCTGGACACTTCTCAAGACTTTATTGCATCAGCTCCAAAACTTTAGATCTGAACTACAGATCCTCTTGGAAGTTTTGTCCTATATTCCCTAAATTCAGCCAAGAAATGAAGAAAATGTGAATTGAGAAGAAAACTCTTAATTTAAACAGCGTCTTGTCCCTGTCTGCTGTCCTGACCGGTGTAAAGCAAAACTCTTGGAAGCTAAATATTAACTGTGTTTTCCAACTAGCTGAGCTGATTCAGCGATCGTAAGCAGATTCAGGTGCCTGTTTACATGCTGTTTTTAAATGGAGTTAATGATTTTGTTGCTGTTTGTTAATAAAAATCAGTGAGAAGTCTCAGACTTCCTTCTGCTCTTCGTTGCAGATTCCCATTGTGGCTTTAACTGCAACCGCGAGTCCATCGATCAGAGAAGACATCGTGAAGTGCCTGAACCTGAGGAGTCCCCAGGTGACGTGTACGAGTTTTGACAGACCGAACCTGTACTTGGAGGTCGGACGACAAAGTGGCAATATCCTTAGGGATTTGAAGCAGTTCCTTACTAGGAAAGGAAGGTAAGGGTTTGAAGCCTGTTTCTGTTGATCTCTCAGAGGGAACTGAAGGATTTTTAGGATGATTTTCTCCTCCGAGCTGACACTGTAGCGATTTGAATGAAGCGGCTGATGGGTAACTTCCCAAACAGTGTTGTACAAAATGTGTCTTAGTCATAAATCTGAGTTAAGACTGGGCTTTTTAAATAAAGCCCATCTGAAGCAGAAGACTTGCAGTCCTTTTCTGTTAGCAGATCACACAGACACAGAATCCCAGAACGTTAGGGATTGGAAGGGACCTCAAAAGCTCATCCAGTCCAATCCCCCTGCCGGAGCAGGAACACCCAGATGAGGTTACACAGGAAGGCGTCCAGGCGGGTTTTGAATGTCTGCAGAGAAGGAGACTCCACAACCTCTCTGGGCAGCCTGGGCCAGTGCTCTGTCACCCTCACTGAGAAGAAGTTTCTTCTCCAATTGAAGTGGAACCTCCTGTGTTCCAGCTTGTGTCAGTTACCCCTTGTCCTATCATTGTTTGTCCCCGAGAAGAGCCTGGCTCCATCCTCGTGACACTCACCCTTTAAATATTGATAAACATGAATGAGGTCTCCCCTCAGTCTCCTCTTCTGCAAACTAAAGAGACCCAGCTCCCTCAGCCGCTCCTCATAAGGGAGATGCTCCACTCCTTTGATCATCTTTGTAGCCCTACGCTGGACTCTCTCCAGCAGTTCCTGTCCTTCTTGAACTGAGGGGCCCAGAACTGGACACAATATTCCAGATGTGGTCTCACCAGGGCAGAGTAGAGGGGGAGGAGAACCTCTCTGCCCTACAACCACCCCCCTCCTGATACACCCCAGTGTATCCACTGGTCCCGTGGTGCACTCAAGAGGTTGGTTTTCTGCCCCTTTCCTCTCCTTGTCCAAACTACAATGTGTGCATCTACAGCACTAGAAATTAATTTCCCATCTCTCATTTGTACCTTGTTAGGTATATTTAGACCTTTCAAAAGTGACAGCTGTGGAAGTACTTTTCCTGGTGGGTTTAGGGGAATTGGCAGGCCTTATCTGGCTACTTCTACCTAGAAAATCATCTGTGTTTTGCAAAATAAACGTCCCAGTACCAAATAACTTCTAGGTCCATTTTTCCAAAGGACAGACCCCTTGTGTACAAGCGGACCAGTTAAAATCTGTTTAAATTCCTAAGTCCCTGCAAAGACCAACTGCTGGAGAAGCTGTGTTGCCTTTTTTGTCTGACTTTTTACAGAAGGGCGGCCGTTTCTGTTCTGTCTCTTGACACGTTCCTGTTATTTATAGCAGTTCTGCGTACGAGTTTGAAGGCCCCACTATCATCTACTGCCCTTCGAGAAAGGCCACCGGACAGGTTATGTCTGAACTGCTGAAACTCAATGTGACTTGTGGTGCGTACCACGCCGGTCTGGGAATCAAACAGCGGAGAGACACCCATCACCAGTTCGTCAGGGATGAAATTCAGGTGTGTAGGAAGCTAAGCCCGCTTGGCTTTTTTTAATACATAATTTTAGAGTTTGAAGCCGTTGTCATCTAGGCTGAGTTGAGTCTGCGACGAGAAGTTGTCATGAGGTGTGTAAACGTGAATCCAGGCATATTCCTGACGGTCATTTCACCGTGTGGTTCCTGTTTTGTAGTGTGTTGTGGCTACAGTGGCGTTCGGCATGGGCATCAATAAAGCAGATATCCGGACTGTTATTCATTATGGTGCCCCCAAGGAAATGGAATCCTATTACCAAGAAATTGGGAGAGCTGGTCGTGATGGGCTCCCTGCTTCTTGTCACGTTTTGTGGGCTGTGACGGACTTGGCCTTTAACAGGTAAGTGACTGAAGACGGCTGTTTTGGTGCAGATTGCCAAAACATGCCAAAAAGAAAGAGGAGCGGGGCAGGTTTGGTAGAAAATTCTGACCCCTTTCCTGCCCACACGCATTTCTAAGTCCCTTATGCTTTTACTGGAAGCCAGTCCACAATTGCACTGATGTTAACGAGTTTGTCCTTGTTTCGGTTCTGCTTTCTGAAGAAGCTTTGCAAGGCAGCAGTGGTAAAACCTGGTCACTTGTCTTCTAAATCATCTGACCTTGTTTTCAGACCCATCAGCACCCCTTAAGAGTGCTGATGCTGTAGGATTACTTGTTTATGTCCTTTATCTAGAGGTCTAAATGGTGAATTTTTTCCGTTTTCCTTTTGGATGGCAGAGTCCTGACTGTTGAGGTCTCATGGTGATGTTGTCTGTAGCTGGTACAGGATCACAGAAATGACTGAGCTGGGACATTTGAACTTGTGTCATCAGAACCTGTGAAATTGGGCACTTCTTTACTGTTTGCTCCCTGCTTTGTGCCTTCTGGCATGGCTTTCTGTGGCTTGGGTGTTGGGAAGAAGCTCTCTGTCTCTCCTTTTACCCCATATAAAATAATCTTTGTATTTAGGAGTATGAATATGGTGCTCTATGAGGATCAAGAGAAACAGGCAGGCAGTTTGGGTCTGGTTTTAGTAGGATATTTATTTTTCTAGCTGTTTTGGTTGAACTTGACTGAGTCAATTGTCAGATGTATTTAATTTCCAGTGTAGGACAGGGGAATAGTGGTCAGCATTGAAGTGAATGGATTTTTCTTTTGGGCTGGCAGGCATCTTCTAAACGAGATACGCAACGAAAACTTCCGGCTCTACAAACTGAAGATGTTGGCGAAAATAGAGCAGTACCTCGTGTCACACAGCTGCAGGAGGAAGTGAGTGCTGCTTTTGACTTCATTTTCTATCTAACTTCAGGCAGCTTTGATAGGAGCCGCTGGGACTTTGTCACAACTGGAGGTCGTAACCGGAAGGCTGCATTTACTCGTGGTGTGTTCAGCCAATGTGCTCTTCTATATTAAAAAGCAGTATGAAGGAATATGGTTTTCAGCGTATTTATAGATATATAAAGTGTTCCTTATTTGCTTTAAAAAAAAAAAAAATAATGCAACTTTTCTTTAGAGGAATCAAGGCCAAATAATTGGCTCCCTGGTGGATTAATTAACGCTGCTGATTTCAACTCTGTTTTCTGCAGTAAAGTTGAGGTGTAAATTCTTAGTCTTTTTATTTAATTCCCTACCTTCCCTTGGGTAGAATCATCCTGTCTCATTTTGAAGACAAACAACTCCGAAAGGTCTCGTCTGGCATCATGGGCACAGAAGAATGCTGCGATAATTGCAGGTCCAGGTAAGCGTTCTTCCCTAAAGCCTCACACAGGAGGTTATGTTCTCTCAGGACACAGGAGGTTATGTTCTCTCGGGCTGACTTAAGAAGCAAATTATCTGAAATAATCGACTCTTTGTGCATCTGATTTTGCATCTGTTCAGCCTGAACTTTGCATCTGAATGACTGTCTCTAACCTCCTCAATAGCTGAGCAACCTGTGAGGCAGTTTATAATCTGTAAGCGTGTAAAGAAAGCAGGGTCACAGCTCTTGAAAGGCTTTAGAGCAACACTTACGCTGAGAAATACACTTTTCTTCATCACAGTTTAAATCCTGTTAGGTAATAAATCCTGCAAGGAAACACTTGCAAGTGCAGTGAGGTAACGTGCTGGCAGTTTAACCTTAGACACAAGGTAAGAGAGGCGTTCTCCTGTTACGGTGCGTGCTGACGTATGTTCCTTGTAGCGTTGCTAACAGTCTCCCAGATGTGCTGAAGGGAAGCTGAGAGCTCTGTAGTCACACAGGTAGGAGTAGAAACGCCTTGCTGTGTTTCCTTGGTGTGCAGACGTGCGCTTTCCCTGAAGCTACAATAAAATCATTCTTTGCTCTCGCTGGTAGCTTGATGCTTCCTGCTCAGAGACAAGATGTTACGCTGCGTTGCTCTCTGGAAAAGTGCTATCAGTTCAGCCAGATTACCTGCATAAGCAAGGATTTGGGAATCTTTGTCTGGCTTTTACTAAAACTAATCAAGATCTGGACTTGAGAGACCATAATTTCAGCCTTTGCAGTCAAGTTGCTCTGTTGGTCAAGAGCCATGTCCGTGTAGGCTGGACTTGATTATCTCCGAGGTCTTTTCCAGCCTCAGTAATTCTGTGATTCATGTAGTGAATTTGTGGTGCAGATCTGAAATCACTTGAAATGGATCATAGTCCTTTATCTCCTCCTTTGAAGGGTCTTGTGCCAGTAATTTCTTATAAGGTCTTCCACTCAGAAATATGTGCAATAACAAACTCTAGGAAGTCTTTAACAGGGTTGTTCTTTCCTTCTGCTTCCCCCTGCCACCCCCGTTGCGTTTATTTAAAAATAAAAACCGCAAACAAAAAAACCTTACTGCTTTTAGGTGCAATTGAAGACATCTCTTCGATGCCTGAAACAGTCCAAATATTCACATTTTAAGCTTAGAACATCAGTAAGACAGTGGTGTTCATGGTACTGCCTGTGACAGAAGAGCTGCTTGTTGTCGTGTTGGGCAGCTGTTTTAACCACAAGTGATTTTGACTTGGTCTTATGTTTTCAGCCCTAGTTCTTTACACTTCAAAGCACGTTAATCGTTTCTATAAACGTAACTTGAAATGTGTATTTTTTGTAGTTATCACTTGTCAAACGACATCGGGAAGAAGAGGAGGGGACATGATTTGTATGTGTGTTAAACTTGTGTTTCAGAGCCTCTGGTTTTGCCACCTCCAGTGACTCAGAAGGAGGTCTGCAGGATTTTGGGAAGCAAGCCTTTCTGCTGCTGTCTGCAGTCAGTGCCCTGGAAGAGAAGTTTGGCACCAGAGTTCCCATCTTGTTTCTCCGAGGGTCTGTAAGTGATTGTAAAGATCTCTGTATGCGCTCTGAGAGCGGAGGGGCTGTGACAGTGTCCCTCCTGACTGCCACACCACAAAATAGACTGGTACCTGCACATCGAAATGTGTGTATGCGCTCATACGTATTTAGTACCTTTTTCCAGCTGTCTGTAGAGAGAAGTACTTGAGATTTTTCTGAAGTAAATGCAGTGAACTAGATTGTCTTTGAAGGCAGCAGCCATGGACATAGTGGTCCTCCAAAGCGTATTGCACTTGATTTCATGCACGACCAGCAAAGGTGCAGTTTTTGCCTCCAAGCTCTTGTCATCTTAGCTCTGTTTTTAACAGGGGATGTTCAGCTCTCTGTGGCCCAAGTGTTCAGCTTAGAAATAGTCCTTATTTGTATGGTGTGGCGCTGTCCTGTATTTTTTGGGCTGTTTTAAGTGGGTTATTGGCAGCTGTCTGTTAAACATGAGAACGCCAGGCCAGTACTGGGGCCAGTATTATTCAATAT
>NW_010180966.1:0-10377 GCF_000695765.1 Mesitornis unicolor
CCCAGCTCCCTCAGCCTCGGATATAATCAGTCACCTAACGCCAAGGTTTTATGTGAGACACAGCTGATGACACTCACTTCCACATGGCATGGAGGAGATGCCAGTACCAGAATCACAGCTTTCATTTCCAGCAGACATCACTGTTTATGAGAGCCTTGGTCTTTTCGTCGTAAATTTACAGATCCTACTGCTGCGCGCAGATATCACACGCTAAATCTATCAGAAAACATTACCCAGTATAGCTCTTGGCAACACATGGCGCCGTTATGTCGACCAGCCAAAACAGGGCTCTAAACGAGGAGAACAACTTGGATCATATGTTTTGCTAATTATGCACAAGAAGACGACGTAAACAAGCTCCATTAGGATTATTATGCATGAGTTCATGTTTTTGCACCGTTCACAAGTTACCTATAACTGCTCTTCTCAGATAAAGAATGTTGGAACAATAAAGCTGACATTTTGTGCCGAAGATTATGACTTCATTGTGGCTTTCAGAGAAATTACCCTTGGATTTACAGTCTTATTAACCCACGACCCTGAAAAATGTTTGATGAGGTTTGTTTATCATCCTAGTCTGGTGGCTAAAACAGTCCTTTTCTTGATCCAGATGACTCGGTGTAGAAGCAATATGGCCCTGTACTTAATCCTTAACAAGGTGGTCTGAAAAAAACCAACCCAAACTCTGTACGAGCACGGATGTCCCTGTTTTGCCCGGGAGAAAAGCTGTCTCATGGGGATGAACAGATGGGATTTCTTTTCTTTTCTCATTCAAATCAATCTTATACAAAATGGGAATGCTAAAAAAGACAAAACTAGAAAGCATTTGGCCAGCAGCGTCCCTGCTTGTGATGCTCCTGCAGAGCGAGGCATGGAAAGGGTGTGGGGTACGGGTGAAGAGACAGGGCTCCTGCCAGCAGCAGCTCCATGGCTTGGACAAACGCAGCTCCAAACACAAAGCCATGGCCTCTCCCTGGGGCTCAGTCACAACAACCTGTTGTTTGCTGTGTCGTTCCCTTCTAAAAGCCCCATAGCCCCAGTCTTTTCTGGCTTCCCTCCTAACTGCATGCTTGTTTGGGGTTTTCCATTTAAAAATGTCAGTAAGTGACTGCACTCAATTTCTCAGTGCCTTTGTATTTTTTAGAAGAGTATAATCAGATCAGGGCAGTCTTGTGGGTTTTTTTTAATTAACCATACTATTATTTTGATACTATTTGCTTCTGGATTGTTAGATAACAGGAACACCTTTCTAACCCCATGTTACTCTGCAAATTGCTTTAATTTGTACCTACCAAGCACTGGCCCACTGTCCGATGCTAGAAAGAATAAATTTGGTATGAAGAGACAGCCTGCTTTTCTACTGTATCTCCTTGGCAGAGCTAGAAGAAGGAAAGCAGCTCTGTGAGATGAGTGTCAGAAGCCAAGCACGCCATTTCGGCCAGCGCTGCAGACAGTTTTGCTGGAGGAGAGCAGTGGTCAGCAGGCTTCTTCCCTTGACTGTGCTTGTATACATGCAGGAAGATATATTTAAATTTTAGATTCGTAAATCCCTAAATGATCTTCATGTGTCTCTTTAAAATAGTTTTGAAGCACTGCCAGATTCACCAGCCTTGCGTCATTTCCAAAATGATACTGAAAACCTTCGCTCAAATGGGTAGTGGGGTAAGAGCGCCTTGTCCCAGCTGCTCTCTTCACATCTGAAAGGCTTGAAAAAGATAATTTAAGGATTTCTGCAGAAATCTCATCCATCTTCCAAAACTGGCCATTGCAAGAGACACAACTGCTGTAATACTGAGTGCCCAGGAGGGCAGAGCTAAAATCCAGATGGACCCAACAACCTGGGGGTTTACCCAAAACTAACCCACACCTCCCTAGGCTGCTGCCACCACCGAGGCAGAACAAGCATGGGCTTTCCTATGGGTGGCTTCAGGCATTTGACTTTCAAATCCAGCTTGCACAGCGGCTCCAGCTCTACGCAAAACTGCACCCAGGCCCTGAACATAATGTTCGCTAGTGGCATCTGTGTTCTCCTTGACCATGACATTCATAGCCTTTAACTACAGGTATTTTAGAATTATATTAATATCTCCCATATTATGTAAGGCAGATTAGAGTTCTGTTCCATTTAATCTTGCTCATCCATCATTTATTTAACTTTGCACATTGTCATTCAAAGCAAGTATTTTAAAATCGAGGCTCCATTAAACCTAGTCAATGATCTGTTGTTCTGGGTAACTGTTATCACCAGGTGAAATAGCTTTTAATAACTGAAATAAGACACTACGAAAATAAAAATACGATTGTTAACCTTGGAGCATCCCCAGGTCCTCATTTTAAAGCACCTCAGGCATTAATCCTACAATTTATAAATAAATTATTATTTTAAAAAGACTAGAAAAAGTTGTAGAAACAGACAGCTAAGCAATGTCTGCCAACATTGATTTTGCTTTTATAAGCAGGTAGGTCTTTTTTCCATGCAGCACACAGAATGGCTTTGATGCTTTATGAAATGCTGTCACTCACTGAAAGGCAAGGTGGAGTTCAGTATAAAATTCAGACTGCTCGGAGAGTCTAACCTCGCAGCTCCTCCACTCCTATTTATGAAATGTTTCATATTTAAGAGTATTAATACTTCTTGAAAACTATGTTCAGAAAGGATACAGTTGTGGTGACTCAGTCTTAATCACTTTGCAATTAGATGTGGGGTTTTTTAATGTCAAAGTAAGGGGAAATAGTGGACTGTTTCCGTACATTCTTACTCTATGTCATGCTTGTGAAAACTTCAAAGTGTTTAAAAAGCCAGTCTGATTTCATACATTATTAGTTACAGAACTGATACTTCCAACAGAAGACTGAGACAATAGGAATCCACTTTCTCACATTTGGCAAGGAAAAAAACAAGGCAGAGATGACAGCAAGAATTGGCTGATACCAGAAATCACTTCCTGCTTTCCAAAGTGGGAAAGCTTGGGATCAGACAAACCCCGTGGGCTAGGAAGTTAGCAAGGAAATCTGAGGGAATGAAACCTATGAAATAGTCATAGATAGGTGGCTAGAATCAGAAACATGGAGATGCAGAAAAGTAACACGTTTAAGGCATTAGGAGAAACATCTAGACTGAAAGGGTTGTCAAAGACTGGCACAGGCTGACTGACCAAGGCAGTGGTGGAGTCACCATCCTTGGACGTATTTAAAAGCCGTCTAGAGAAGGTGCTCAGGGATGTGGTTTAGAAGTGGCAGTGGTAGGGTTAGGTAACGTTAGTCTTGATGTTCTTAAAGGTCTTTTCCAACTATAACGATTCCACGATTCTAAGGGAAGATGCTCTCAGCCCACCTTTCCGGAGGGCAAGTGTACTTGGTACAGCATAATGCAATGTAACTAATGTAACAAAACTGCAAGACTGACTGTGAAATTTCATGATGCTGAGACACAGTTGTTAGCTCTATCCAGGAAGAAGTATTAGCCCAGGCCTCCTTGTTATCTGTCCTTTTCCTAACGCTGGCTGCTTGCAGAGCGCAGCTGTCCATCACCTCCACAGCTCTCTGGTGCAAGAATCAATGCAAACTACTATTAGGGCATATTTCTTTTTTCTGCTGTTCCTACATGACAGTGGAGAGAACCAAGAAATACCTTTGAACAGATGTACATATGAGATTAGGTGAATTACCAGCAATCTGAACAAGAGACGTACACGCAGGTATCGACCAACCTTCTTGCTCAAAGGCTACGGTGAGGATGCTGCAGTGTGCCAGATATCTTCAATCATATCTCACTGGCCTCCAGCCAGGTCAGCCTGCAAGATTCTTTTCAATCACGTAATCCCACAAAAACCAATTTGTTTCACGATGGTGACGAATCTGTCCTCTGACTAACCTTATTATTTGCTTCCTTGCTTTGAGAAGACGCAGATCAGACAGCTTCAGATTTACCCATACATTTTCAGTGCTTTGTTAATCACCCTATTGTTTTATTGGAGTTCCCATACTGAACAATTACCTCCATCTCAAGAACACTTGCTAACTGTCAATACTTGGGAGGCCGGGCATTTGTGATAAATCTAATTAGGGGGACAGCATTTCTGTTGTTACATCAGAACGTAATAATCAGCTGTAAGGCAACAGGATAAGAACAAGTGGAAAACAGATTAAAACACCATCTGTTCTCATCCATGGGAAATCATGTCAGACCAGTAACACATCACTCCTTATAAGAGAACTACCTTCTTGAACCAGGGCAACACTTACCATCTATCCAAAGTGTGGCAGTCAGCGAACTGTCCCTATGTGAGTACTGCTCGAGGTAGAGCAGTTGGGAGTTAACAGCAGGACCCAGCTCCGTGGGGATGGCCAGCAGGCTGTGCTGAAATCATAGGATCACAGAATCATCAAGGCTGGAAAAAAACCTCTAAGATCATCAGGTCCAACCATCAAACCAACACCACCATGCCCAATCAACCACGTCCCCAAGTGCCACTTCTACACGTTTTTTTACCACCACCTTCAGGGATGGTGACTCCACCACGTCCCTGGGCAGCCTGTTCTACTGCTTGACCACTCCTACAGTAAATAAATATTTCCTCATATCCAATCTAACCCTCGCCTGGTGCAACTTGAGGCCATTTCCTCTTGTCCTATTGCTTGTGAGTTGGGAGAAGAAACCGAATTCCCCCTCACTACCCCCTCCTTTCAGGGAATTGTAGAGGGTGATAAGGTCTCCCCTCAGCTTCCTCTTCTCCAGGCTGAACACCCCCAGCTCCCTCAGCCGCTCCCCATAATTCTTGTGCTCCAGACCCCTTCTAGGCTTCATTGCCCTTCTCTGGGCATGCTCCAGCCTCCCAATGTCCTTCTTGTAGTGAGGGACCCAAAACTGAACATAGAATTTGAGATGCGGCCTCAGCAGTGCCTGGTGCAGGGGAAGGATCCCTGTCCTGGCCCTGCTGGCCATACTGTTCCTGATGCAGGCCAGGATGCCATTTGCCTTCTTGCCCACCTGTGCGCACTGCTGGGTCACATTCAGTCGGCTGTTGACCAGAACCCCCAGGTCCTTTTCTGCCGGGCAGCTTTCCAGCCTCTCATCCCAAATCCTGTAGCATTGCATGGGGTTGTTGTGATCAAAATGGGACAGAGCAAGGACATTATCAGTGACGACAATCCTGTTCATGGTATCCATTAAGGATCCTGGTCTATGAAGCAGCTGTGATTTTTTCAAGGAAATGCCAGGCTCATGTTCAAGGCAATCGCTGCCTTACAGGGGAAGATATAACATCAAATCTAGGTAAGACTGCACTGTACTACCAGGCTTTTCTTTTCCTTTTTCTTTAAACCTTGAAACGGTCAGCCTGAGTGCCAGGGAAGAGGTGAAATCAGAGGGACTAATACAGCTAAAGAGCAGAGTGTGCTGCAAAGAGACACAGCTTGCCTCTATTCTGCATCAGGCTGGTAATTACTGCCCCAGGCCCCTGGGAAGGGAAGCAATGAGAAACGTGTTTCATCTCCTGAAGAATCCAGATCTGAAAAAAAAATAATGTAATCAACAGTGCAATTTGCTTCTAATTCAGAAACTTTTGAGGTCTGCTGCTGTGAAATAGTTCGTAATGAAGCAATTTCTACCACCACGCTGAAGAGATGTATGGGCCAGGAACAAATCGAAAGCCACTCCACCAGAATCATCCCTCTTGAAGAGCCATCAGCATTGCTGCTGAAGTGTCTTCAGGGCACATGCCTTAGCATTTATTAGACACAGTGATGCCGTGCTAACCAGCCCCCCACGGGTCAGTGTATCACTGGCTCAGCTCTGCTGTCTGTGCCATGCTGAGCCTGGGGGCCCAGGTGGCATTTGAGCTCCTCTGTGCAAGGAGATGTGCAGGACATGGAGTACAAGATGCTCCCATTTGCCTCCCGGAAAATACTTCACATCTAAAAATCAAACAGGGGAGGAGAAAGGGGTTTTATAATGCCAGCTGCTGAAGCTGATGTCTGCAAAGCCTCTGTCTCACAGGGAGCACCAGCAAAGGCTCAGCTGAGGAAAAGGGTTTAGTCCACATTGGGGTGATAACAACTCCTGCGCCAAGCCAGCAAGCCTTGCGGTGACCTGCCCACGGCCCACAGCAAATCCTTGGAGGTTTGCAGGATTTCCTCAGCTCAGCCGGAACTGTCAGGGCACAAGGGCGATGCTGCCAGCACAGGCACCCAGGGTGATGCTGCCAGTCCTGCCCCAGCGCTGGGAAGGCTCAGTGGGGGCAGCTTCTGGACCACAGGATTGCAGTGAGGCGAGCTTAGCGCTTGCCCTAATGAGATACCAATTACATCAACAAACCGCATTAATTTTAATGCTCTGCCATTTATGCCAGAGTCATTATGCTTTCGCACTCCATTTACCTGACAGTGTCGGCTGAGACAAACGGCAGCTTATTTTTAAGCGGTAGCATCTCTGTCCCCCTGAGTCCCAGGCTGCAGCTCACCAAGACCCAGAGGCAGCGTGGGGGATGCAGAGGAGGGTGGACAAGCATCCTGTTGGGTTTCTGCAGAGCGGGGGAAACCTTGGCTGAGGGGAGGCAATGTTTTTGCATCCCAAACCATCCCAATCCCGATGGGCCTGAGCAGGATCCCAAGCAGCCGCATGCTGGGGCTGGGCACCAAGGCAGCCCTGGGCCGTTACATGGGCAAGTAGAGTCGCCCAGTCCCTCTCATAGAAGCACATGTCTAGGGGAAGACATCTGCTCATCAGAAACAGCAGTCTTCACAAAAATAACCACCCCAAAACAAAAAACAAGTGGCATTTTTGACTCCGTCCCATTTAATTTTTAAACTGAAAATACCACTGTTTTCAAAGAAGACCAATAAGAAAAATAAATATTACAAGATAGTGCATGAACAGAAATGAATAGAAGTATTTTCACAGGATTTTTAAACAAAAAAAAAGCTTTTATAAATATCTACGGAAAACTTATGGCTAATTTGGATCAGCTGCGGAGTCAGCACCGAGCAACAGATTTTGCTGAGCATCCTCTCCTCTAGAAACACTTCCCAGGATAGAAAGCAAAGCTCCCAGGCTTCTCAGCACACTCAACTTGCTAAACTTGTCCAAGGAAATCTACCCACCAAACCGATCCCTTCATGTTTTAGAAGGAACAGTCCCAAGGAAGACCAACAGCACTGCAGACACTCTGGCCAGTGATCAGCCCTTCCCAAGGCTGCACTACGCTGTCTGTACAACATGGTGCACATACAACACTGTATGTGCCATATGGTGTACATGGCCTGATCAGGGTCTGCCTGAGCCTTCCCCTTGCCAAATACACATTTGTAATGATTTTAATGCTGGTCCTCCCTGCAGCCCCTAAGCAGTAACAAGTGGCTGAAACATGGGCAAAGCATGGAGGACAACAAAGCTGGGGAGGGGTCTGTAGCACAACAATTATGGGGAGCAGCTGAGGGAGTATGGGGGGAGTTCAGCCTGGAGAAGAGGAGGCCAAGGAGGTATCAAAGACTTGACGATCTTAGAGGTCTTTTGCAGTCTTAATGATTCTGTGAGGGAGCAACAAAGCCATTCACGAGGTGCTGGGGAGCACTGAACCCTCCTCAAGAGCCCCAGGGGGAGCTGGGCTGCACCTTGGAGCAAGCACCAGGAGCCACATGGAGCAGGAGTCTGGGGAGGTTCTTGCAGCTGCCCCGGGGTGCCCAGCGTCACAGCCAGCTGCACTGAACTGGGGCTATTCTGAAAGAAAATCCAGCAAGCAGCATGAAAAACAAGAGTCTTGAGAGAGGGTGGAACAAACTATGTAGCCACTGCTGTTGATTAATGAACAGCAGCTCATTATCTAACAATCAATTAATGTTAAAGCATAAGACCTGTCCCTGAGCCAGCAGCAGCAGCGTATCCTTTCAGAGCCTGGTGCATGTGAAAAGGCCTTTCCTTCATGGGAATTACCAGTAAAACCAGCAACCTCTCCCATGCAGATAGAATAACGATAATAATAATTTTAAATACTGGAACGAATGTGATTTGACCATGCATTTGGTTTTCTTCCCTCCCCTGGATAAAGCCGTTGTATTATCATTTATATCTTAAGATCAGTCCTTTTTGTAATAACTGGAATTAACCTCCTGCCTTGCACTGCTGGGAGCTGAACAGACACAAGAGAACCCCTGTCTGAGGGTAACTAGAGTTTTGCACAAACTGTGGGGACTGGACGCATTACCAGAATGAAGCTGCTGTTCACCGGGAGGAAAATGGCATCAGTGTTGTCCATGGATAGTGCTGGAGAGGTGCTGGCAGCCACAGTCTCACCCCAGGTTGGTGCCACATCTTTGGGCTGATGACAAGCAATGGTCCCCTGAGCAGGGGATGACACCACGGGATCAGATGGCATTTATCCCAAGTAGCTCATCCGGGCTCGGCATTGTCCCTACACTCATCTACGTTTTCTGGCTGTGCCACAACTGAAACCAACAGCACTGCTGAGACATTCACCACATCGCCCACATGCCGGTGTGAACACAGGGAAGAGGGCAACTTCCAAAACTACTGCAGATTCGGGGTGTAAAAACATGTTTGGGTATAGAGAAAATCACTACAGAGAGAAAAATCTCCCCATCTACTGATAAAGTCTCTTTCCTGACAACGTGCAGTATAGCAGAGCAGCAGATGTTTCTAGTAATTCCAGTGAAATCAATGGAAATACCCAGAAAATAATTTAGTCCTAAGAGCTAGTTCATATTCAGCCAGATGGGACAAATGACAGCGTGGTTCCTCACTTTTGGTTGGTTTTTAACAGACTCAGTGTCTGGACTTGTGTGAGAATCCACCACCTGTACTCTTTGTAGACCATTGATGCATTTTTGGTCCAACCCTAAATCTGCCCACCAGCCCCAGCTATCGCTCTGCAGAGCCAGAGTTCCATTTAAAAAACCCATTGATTAAGGATTATATAGGCATACTTTTTTTTTTTTTTAATATTTGGCAAAATTAAGTCTGTGAACTGTCAATGCTGCAGCAGAGCTCTGAAAGGCAGGATATTTGTAAGGCTATCTTAAAGATACTTAAAATTGGGAAAATGAGGGGAAAAAAAGTTCCAGCTGAAAACTTTAGTCAGTTCACCAGCTCAATAATGCAGAGAAACCAAAAAATAATAAAAAATAAAGTTAGCAGGCCTTTAATACTACATTTCTCAGACAAGCTAAAGAGAGCGAAATATAGCAGCATTAGATTAAAATACTGTCTTCAGCAGGCATAAGTTTCCACACATCATTTGCTATTTAGCACCTACATGAAATCACTCAGCACCTTGATTTTTCGAAACAAAGACAAATAGTACATTTTTGTGAGTTTAAAGAAGCCTAAATCATGGTAGGCTAAATGTAGAAAAGGAGAGTGATACCAGAGAATGATTAAAAACCTAATTAAAGGCCTTTGGCTGCCACAGAATTGAAAACCAATTAAAAACCTTTTTGCCTAGAAAAGTCCCAGAAGAAATTCCTAAATCTTAATTTGCTTCTGTCCTTATCTCCGTCATGACAGGTCTCAGAAGCCTCCTCTGCCAAGCCAGGAAGATAAGAGAGAAGCGAGCAGCAGCACACAGGCAGAGCTGGCCAGACCGCGATCCTTAATGATGGAGCACGATCGGATGCTCCGTTAGAGAAAAGGCTTTTAAAACCCTATTTAAAATCTGATACACAAGCCTTGATACCTTGCCTCAAAGCCACCTGCTCCTGCCAGCAGTTTCAGCCGCTCCCAGCTCGAGTCAGCCCAGGTCCTTCAAGGATGCAAACTGAAATCTTCAAGTTTATTCCCTGCTAAAAATGCCATTGCAAGGACCTGCACACTCCTGTCCTGCTGCTTTGGGGCAACATCTCAGCACTTTGCCAGACACTTGATACTGTTTTGTTTTATTACTGCAGAGAATTATCAAGGAGACAGGCTGGGAACACTTAGAAAGACTTTTTACAGGTTTATGTTTAAGAATCTAATCTAATTCCTTAGTAGCCTTTCCTTTTTCTTAAATTAACAATTCCTTCCTTGATATTTGAATGAATTCATATCTGAGGTCAGCCAGAACAGATGAAATTGGAAATTACAGTTCTAGAGGTGTCGTGCTGCATATGAGTAACATGAACTATGGGGGGTTTTTACACAGATTTTGACATTTATTAATTTTCTTTAATACCACTTTTTGTTCTGTATGACAATCTCTTTATGACCTGGGGGTTGAGATGCACAAGCACGGCAAGTGCAGAGACCAGAGGTAACCAGAGCACTCGGCTCTGCTCCCAGTCCCACCACTGGGAAGCCACAGCCTGCCCGTTGCGTGATACAAAAGCATTGATTGGACTGATCAAAACCGCACCTTTTCCTCCTGCACATCTCTCCCTCTTTCC
>NW_010180966.1:10408-21115 GCF_000695765.1 Mesitornis unicolor
TTTTACACCTCTGATTTATACTGTGCTTTCCTTCCCACCAAGCCCATCTTCCCTCCCTGCCAAGCCAGGCAGCTGGCCGCGCTCCCTCCACCGTGAGTGGCTCCGCTCACACCCTCCCTCTCGCCAGCTCTGGTCTTCTCACCTGGAGGAGGGGGATAATATTCTTGGCCAAATCCTCTGGGATGATGGATGGCTGATGACTGCGCTTCCCCCTGGAGATTCCGCAGGCATCTCGAGCTGGTGGCTTGCTGGGATTCTCTTGGTTTTAGCGTGTGTCCGTAAGCCTCCCAGGGAGTGGCCTGGGCAGTGAAATGGTATTTTCCCGGCTGAAGCCTCAGGCTCCATTCAAAGCCCCAGCCTGCGCCTCCTCAGACACAAGGAAATAGCACAGTACTGGTATTCACCAGCAATAACGTAAAGCAAACTTTCACCTTGAGAACACATCGACATTATTTAAAACTCGTGCTCCTGGCAACTTTGCTCCCTTATGCTCACGCACATCACGACAGCGACTGCAGTGAATTGCCACCTTGAGAGTGCTGTGCCTCATGGTGCGGCTCTGATTTCTTCTGGCTCCCAGCACTGGGGCACTTCCTCTCCACGGACAGGGTTTGGCACTCGCCCCTCCACCACTCCCACAGCTCCCAAAACAACTGTCCTGGTTTTGGCTGGGGTAAAGTTAATTTTTTTCACAGTAGCCGGTACGGGGCCATGGTTTGGATTTGTGCTGGAAACAGTGTTGATAACACAGGGACGTTTTTGTTATTGTTGAGCAGTGCTTACACAGAATCAAGGCCTTTTCTGCTCCCCACCCCACCAGTGAGGTGGCTGGGGGGGCACAAGAAGCTGGGAGGGGACACAGGGGGAGAGCTGATCCCAAGTGACCAGAGGGATGCTCCAGACCATGTGGGGTCATGCTTAGCAATAAAACCAAGGGGGAGGTCGGCTGCTGCTCGGGCACTGGCTGGGCATCACTTGTCTTTCCTGAGCTTGCTTTCTGTTATTTTCTATGTCATTACAACTTATTATTATTATATTTCAATTATTAAACTGGTTTTACCTCAACCCATGGCTTTTCTCAATTTCACCCTTCCAACTCTCTTCCCCCACCTCCTGCAGTGGGGTGGTCAGTGAGCGAGAGGCTGTGTGGGGCTCAGCTGCCGAGGGAGTTAAACATTCTGTTGCTGAGCTCAAAACCTTCAAGAACACCATTCTCCCATCTGGGCACAACCTGCCAGGTCTTGCCAGCACCGATCCTGCTGGAAACATCACCATTTGTCTTCCCTGCATCCAGGTTTCACAGTGCAGGAGGGAGCCACTTCTCAGCCAGCATCTACCAAAGCGACACCCATGCGGCCTCAGCACAGGGTCAACGGTCCCTGGGTTTCCTGCAATCCACTGCCCAGAGAAAGGAAACCTTCTGTGCAGGCTGGCGACCCTCAAATATTTGCTGGGCAGGCGCTGCTGTCTCAGAGCACAATTATGGAGCTAGAGGCAGTAAGACATTTGGCCTTCAGCAACTCCCTTGCTCACTCATAGTTGTTATGCACCTATGATGAGTGATGAGAGCTGGAAAACCCACCTGCCCCAGGGGCCAGCTTTAAGTGCAACATCTTGGAGCACAAGTCTTGTGAGGAGCAGCTGAGGGAACCAGAGGTGTTCAGCTTGGAGAAGAGAAGGCTGAGACCCTATTGCCCTCTACAACTCCCTGCAAGAAGGGGTAGTGAGGAGAGGTTGGTCTCTTCTCCCAGGTAACAAGCAATAGGACAAGAGGAAGTGGCCTGAGGTTGCACCAGGGGAGGGCTAGATTGGGGATCAGGGAAAATTTCTTCACTGCAAGGGTTATCAGGCATTGGAAGGGGCTGCCCAGGGATGTGATGCAGTCACCATCCCTGGAGGTGTTCAGAAAATGTGTAGACCTGGGGAAATGGTTTAGTGGGCATGGTGGTGTTGGGTTGACAGTGGGACTTGATGATCTTAGAGGTCTTTTCCAACCTTTACGATTTTCTGTGATCTCCCCCCTAGGATGGGTGCCTTGTAAGGCAAAGTTTGCCCTCCCCAGGGACCAGCTGCAATCCTGAGCTCTCCCTCTCTGGCACACTGGGCAATGAGCTCCAGGGCCTGGTGGTCCTTTGGCTTCAAGTAGGTGCACTTGTCATTGCTTAGCATTTGCAACCAGCCCTCAAGGATCATTTCCATGAACCAGGGCGATGAGCTATCTGATCAGTTTGCTTACCGTGCCAGGGGGTTTTGCTGCTGCACTCATTACGTGAAAAAGGCAGCTTTAATTTGGGGAAGGCAGCTTTAATCCTGCTGGAGGAAAAAAAGCTATCAGGAGTTCATTTAGTGCAGTTCGCTGGGAGTTCTGCATGTCGGCTCTCATGCCATCAGATGCTTAGTAGGAAGCAACTCCAACTGGGAATTAACCCATTTTGCAGTTACTGCTAAACCTCTGGGTTTAATTATTTTAAAGAAAATAACCCTGTGCTGGTCTTTCCCAGAGACCTCCCAGCCTCCAAGCAGGTTCCTTTCCACAACGGCAACTTCAGGACCTTCTCTAAGGTAGGTTGGATCCAGAGTTCAAGCCATCAGATCCATCCAGGTATCCCAACATCATCAGCCTCAAGGGCTCTTCTATACGTAGAAATAGGCTTTTTTTTCCCCCTCCCTCCATTGGCACAGCTAAAGTTTATTTTCACTTATGCCAAGCCTTTATTCCTGAACATTGGAGTGCCCCAAGAGAAGGATGGAGAGGGACTGTCTAGAGGTTTGTGTACTGTAAGGTCACAGCAGGCTTTCCCTGACATAAGTCTCTAATAGCCTGGCTAGACACGCTAACTAAATGACATAAAAGTCTAGAGTGGACAATTAAGTAAAATTTCAAAGTGATACTTATCCTACTTGGAAAAAGCACTGGATTTACAGTGTCTAATCCTTTGCAAAATGCCTCTATATTAAATATTAGTTTTTAACGCGACCACGTATCCTCTTGGTGGTCTCATTAGTCTGTCCTGTTGCTGAAAATACTCTTGGTTTGTCTCTGGGAATACAGTGATTCTCATTAGCAAATCATGGTTAGTCTTATCTAATACAACAGCACAGACTAATATACATGGGAAATACATCAAAGAAACTAAACGATGGCTTTATGCCTGAGTGGTAAAAATAGGCAAAATTTTTGCTATCAAAAAAATCAGTTACTTTCTTGTGAGAATATAACAAAAAAAGCCCAACCCAAACAACAGCATGCAAAAGCTATTAATAGTCTCGTGCATGTATAAACCAGACCACACACCTCACTGGGCTCAGACCACACATCATCCCCACAGCTACACCCCTTAATTCGCTTCACGGCCCTTCTTGGAGGTCCTCAACATGAGCCACACTGACCTGTGGGAGGGTCACCACCTCGACCAAGTGCTCTGCGTCCATGCCAGGCTCATTTTGGTTTCTTCAGTTGTAGCTTTCCAACGCCTCTTCGTTGAACTCTGCCTCCCAGTTAAGACACAGCTGCTTGTTGAATTGCTCCAAAATGGGTGCCACTTTCACACAGTCCCCACAGAAACACTGGGGATGCAGCACAAGCCCTGTGTTGGCCTTTCACGCAGAGGCTTCATTTGAAAAAAGCCCAACCAACCAACCAACCAACCCTGGTTTGGGCTGAACTGTTGCATAAATCAGTATCGACCTCTGTCCCACTGTGCCCCTTCAGGTCAGCTCACGGGAAAGCAGCAGTTACCTTGCAAAATAGCAACAGGAAGGCAAAACTGATCCCATCCACAGGTTTATTTTTATTGTCATAAAGACTACCCACAGTAAATAAATGTCGTGATGCCTTTTTTGAAGTAGATGACAACTTTTTTTGGAGGAAAAAATATCAAAAAAACCCACCTCAGACTTACAGGTTTTGCCTGGCAGTGGGATCACAGAATCACAGAATCCCAGAACGTCAGGGATTGGAAGGGACCTCGAAAGCTCATCCAGTCCAACCCCCCTGCCGGAGCAGGAACACCCAGATGAGGTTACACAGGAAGGCATCCAGGCGGGTTTTGAATGTCTGCAGAGAAGGAGACTCCACAACCTCTCTGGGCAGCCTGGGCCAGGGCTCTGGCACCCTCACTGAGAAGAAGTTTCTTCTCCAATTTAAGTGGAACCTCCTGTGTTCCAGTTTGTGTCCGTTACCCCTTGTCCTATCATTGTTTGTCACCGAGAAGAGCCTGGCTCCATCCTCGTGACACTCACCCTTTAAATATTTATAAACATGAATGAGGTCTCCCCTCAGTCTCCTCTTCTGCAAACTAAAGAGACCCAGCTCCCTCAGCCGCTCCTCATAAGGGAGATGCTCCACTCCCTCCATCATCTTTGTAGCCCTACGCTGGACTCTCTCCAGCAGTTCCCTGTCCTTCTTGAACTGAGGGGCCCAGAACTGGATCCTCTTGGGATCTGGATAGACAGCAAATACCACTTTGTATGCAAGAGCTCGTTTGCCTTCTCTGCTTCATTTAGTTTCTCTATTGAGAAAATGAAGTGACCAAAGTAATTCTCATTCTCCAGAAAGCATCGGGTTTGGAGATCACCCACTCAAGCAGCACGACTGAGTATGGAGCAGCCAGTAACAATGGAGGCAGCCCAAAACCGCTGGGCAGCTTTTACTAAAATTGCTTTAAAATCACTGTAGCTTCCATCAGACTCATTTTACCAGTAATCTTACCACATCATTTTGGTAAAAAAAGCCGCCTTGCTGCTCGGTGACAGCCATGAACAAAATTCACACCGCCCTGTGCCTGTGTAATCGTTACGAATACCCTCCAGATTTTTCTTCTCAGCCTAAAATTACTTGAAATAGCTTTTCACCAAGACGTGTAAATCTGACCTGGGACGCACCCACAAATATTTCACGCTGTTCCTCACCATTCACTGGAGCTGGAAGGAAAATGGACCTTAAATGAACATTAAACATTGCATCTGAGTAGATAACATTGCTTCTTTTTCAACCAAGGGAAACCAGTTTCCCCTGTTACATCCTTCTTATCACTTTACTCAGCTGTGAACACAAAATTGTTGGTTATAAATACTCCAATAAGTAACCAAAGTTACTTTTAATTAGTAACCAAAGTAACTTTACTGAGTAAAGCTTTCTCGTGTGCCTACAGGATGTATTTTCTCTTATATTGTCTGTGACTACATTACCAGAGTCCTCCTGTTATGCAAACCAGGCAAATGAAGCACAAAATTGGAAAGGCAATTGGAAAGGTCTGAATAGGTCACATGTTGCTGGCCAAGTGGCTGCTGGGGCTGTAAGTTTTCTAAGAACAAGTTGCCTTTAAACTTCTGCACCTCTTTCCAGTGCCTTAATGATGGAAAGCACCAGCGGGAGCTTGTTAAGAAGTGGTAAAGCTCTTCCTACAGGCAATGAGAAGGAGCAGGACTGTAAATGACATATTTGCCACTGTAGTGCACATTTTTGCAACCAAATGTTGATGTACAAACCATCGTCCATGATGGAACAAGCACCACAAAGAAGCATTTAGCTTCTATCTAGCCACTCAAGTTTTTTATTTAGCCATTCAAGATGGTTTGGGTTTTTGTTGGGTTTTTTTGTTGTTGTGGGTTTTCCTTAAAACAATTCATCCCACTACACCTTGACAGCTTGTTTACCATTTGTTTGTAGCCACAGACAGCTGCCAGATGTGATGGGATTAGCAAGACAGCCTCCATACAGAGCAGACAGCACAGCAAAGACACACAACGGGACTGCAAGCTGCTCTGCACACTTCCACCTACCTGCCAGCCTCCAAGTTTTCATCTGAAAGTAGAGATGAGCATTAACCCCTGCAAGTCCAGGCAAGGTCAGGTTTCAAAACTGACTGCATTTAGGAGCAGACCCAGTTTCTGTTGCATTACAGAGAAAAAGCGGGTGGCTTTCTGCAGCTCGACTCTTTCAGACAGGAACAATTTCAGCTCAGTTCCACTGCTGTTAGCAGAGTTACTAAAATAATTATTGCAGTTCAGCATGTGCACTGATGACCTTCCCCTTGATGCCACCTCGGCAGTGCCATGGGAACAGGAGCCAAGGCAACAGGCTCGTGGAGTGCCACTAATGCTCTGATCCGAAGGTGCAGAGGTGCGCGGGGGAAAACACTCCCCTCCGATGTTCGGGGCTGTCAGGCAGGAAGTCATCTGGGGATTTTCCAAGCAAAGGGATAGGAACCAGGAGGAAGAGGAAAAACGACGACATTGCCTAACAAGCCCACATGACTGTCTCCAGTGGCAGCAAATTCAGATATCTGCAGTTTCCCTTGCTAGGGTCTTGACATCGCATGCTTTGGCTTCTCAAAAATACCCCAAGGAATACCTCCAGAGAAGAAGGCACTTTGCAGTCCTTGGACTGGGTCTTTCCAAAACCTTACTCTCTAGCTTGGAAAGGCACACCAGCCTATCTGATATTTAATGCAAGCAGACACCAACGACCGAGCAAGGGGCACACCACCTTCTGCAAGGGCAGCACAGGTGCCCCTCCAAGACCCCGGCCCCGCTCTCTCCAGCCAGTCCCTGCTCGCAGTGCCTATGACAGCAGAGCCGTTCTGCTGGGAGGTCCCAGATTGCTGGAGGTTCACCGTGCTCCTGCTCTCAGGGCACTGGTTTTGCTCACTGGTTGCAATATTCGGGACCCCTTCCAGCAGATTCCTCCCTCCACTCTCAGGGAACATTGTGCCAGTAAGATTTAGTAATACAGAAGTTTCCCCGGCCTTCTAGCTTTCGTATTGAATCTCACATACTGGGCATCCCTCTGCTTAATTCCAACCCATCACCAGTGGCCGAGTAGCATGATGAACACAGCATTTCATACTGCAAAGTCCGCTCTGTGGGGCATGGGGAGGAGAAGACTCAGAGCAGAGGCTTCTGTAAAAAGAAACTCTTGTAATTTTTAACTCGCTAATTGATAGGCTGATTTGATACTGCTCAAAATAGTAACTGCTATTTCCCTTCAGCCAGTGGACTGTTAATGAAGCTGGAATTTGTCCCAGCAACCATATGGCACACGTCATCTCTATCAAGTTATCTAAATTCCAGAAAGTCCACATTTATAAGTGTATGAATATGGAAGAGGAAAATGAAATGTGATTCCTTAAGTAGTGCATTTTCTGGAGTAACCCTAAGCTGCAAGCCGCAGCTGTTTACTGAATGGCACGGTTTCTGTGCCACGTGGCGTTAATGGTAGACTAAAAAAGAATTAATCTTCATTTGGAATAGACAGCAAAAATGAGGACTGAGATAGAGAACTGAGATATCTTTTTAAATCTCCCACACCTTATGCTGGGTCTAATGAAAATGCATGTTTGCAAATAGGATGGCTTTTCTCTGGGGAGGAAGTAAGAAGGGGGAGAGCAAACAGGGCTGCAGCTCTCCTCTCATCAGCATCCCTAACGACAGGACATATGCTCGGTGACACGAGGAGGTCTCAGTCACGTTCCCCACTACTCAGCCTCTGCATGTCCCAACCTGCCTGGAATCAAACACACAAAACGTGAGAAATATTTAAGCACTTGGCAGAAAATGAGGGGGAAAAAAACCCCTGACCCTCTCCAAAATTAGTGGCAGACGAGTGCTAAAACTGAATGATCTCATCTAGACATCCTCTTACAGTGACCTCTACATGCAATGACTGCAGATCAAGTTCGCCCTACACTTTGGAGAGCCAAGATTCAAATCACTCCTATGAACAATAAAGGATTAAAAAAGCCCCAACTCTTCTTCCATGCCGTCAGATGAAGAGATTTCCAGGGCTGCTCTGTCTGCACAGGAGCCACGCTCTGAGCCTTGCTCGCCCCTGCTCAGCCAGGCCCAGCCAGCACCCTGCCTTCACAAACTCCTGCTCCCTCCACCGACCTTCAGCTTCCCGGTGCCGGGGGCTGCAACCCCAGCTGGGGCAGAGGCAGCTGCACCGTGGTCCCCCTCTTTGGGCAGCTGCTCGCACTGCGAGGAGGGGACCCGGCCCCAGGCAGGTGCACAGAAATGGGATTTGAGGCCTGGTGCAATGTGTGCGCTGTTATTCCAGGGCGTATGACGAAAGTCAGAGCTCAGGGAATAACGCAAAGATGTTTTAATTTTTTTGCTTTCCTAGCACTGTGTCACTGCAGGCCAAATGGAAACCTCCTGGGTTATTGAACAAGGTAAATTGGACAGGATTGTAAAGTCACAAAATCGTCCCAAATCGCGGAGCTGCTGACAGCACACACACCACAACCTGGTTGGCAGCTGATGGTTCCTATTTTGGTTTTCTTGCCACGAGAAGAAACATCCCCTCCTTAAAACTCTCTACAGCGAAAAGCAGCAGCAGCCATTTCAAAAAAACTGAATGATGACCCAAAACCTGACATTTCATGTTTGTTGGGTTCAACTAAACACCACAGCGTTGTAACAGCTAGACACAGAAACGGGCTTTAAAAAATGATTAACACCTCCCCCCCAAAGTATATCCTCTAATACTCCATATAATTTTAAAACATTATTCAGAATTGACTATAAAGAAAAAACTGTGACTCATGGGAACTAGGGCATCGTTCATGTGATTACAGCAAAATAGTGAGGCATTTGTCATACACGGGCACTTGAGACACCCCATGTGCACGCAGTCGAATGTTAATAGTGCTGCCTATCAACAGAAGCAACCGGTCTCTGCTTTGGGGACAGACTCAAGGACTGACTTAATTGTCCTTATTTACAGCAACAATCCCCTCACTGTTAATACTCCGAACTCCGACAAAATGTGCCTAAGGGACAGCAATTCTCCCTCCCCTTTCGAGGGCTTTCAAATCAAGACTTTTCTTTCTTCACTGCAATTAAGCAGCGGCTTTGATTTTCCACCCCGTCCCTGGCGCAGGTTCTCCAGCGACACAAGGTCACTCCTTGGGAGTCAGGAGCCTTCATGTGCAGCGAGGGAGCCTCACGGGCAGAGGCTGAGCAAACCCGACAGGCCAGGGCTCTACCCACCTACTCGGAAAAAAAGGCACAATTTGCACAAATATTATCTGAGAGTAAAAGATTCAAACCTGAATTTAACAAGCACAGGCCAAAATAATCTGCATTTAAAGGTCTGACCCAGGGCAGGTCTGTTCTCCAAAGCAAATTACTTTTTCAGATGTATTCTACCGTTGAGAAAAGGGATGACCCTTTCCTGACCATTCCCAACAGTGCAGCATACCCATCAGCAGGAGTTATATGACTTTGTAATGATCTTTACTGACAGCTGGCAAAGGCTGGGGTAAAAATACGGAAAGATACCGTGGCAGGCACTGCGTAAGAAACGTGGGGAGGGGACTCAGGTGGTCAGTGAAGAGTTTATTTCGGTGCATAAAACAGGTCAGGGAAATTATTTCCACACTTCTAAGAAAAGGTTACAAACAATGAAAAACAAATGGAAAAGAAACCACGCAATTTTTTTACAGTGATGTTGAACAGGGAGGTAAAGGTGAAGTTGTTAATTCAGCAGAGGCTAAAGATTCTGGAACAATCCTGGATATGGGGAACACGTGTTAAAATGGACCAATTGTAACTTCTTCCTTCATTAACTGATACTGTCCCATGAGTTAATGGCAACCACCTGAAGGGTTCCTACAGTTCTTTCTCCCAGTGTCAGTGTTGTGCAGATGAGAGCAAACCAGCTTGGGACCAAACTCCGACCTCCCACCGCCTGCAATTTCCACATGGGCAGGGAAGAAAGGGGAGAATCAATGGCCAAAAAAGCAGCACTGCATCCCAAAGAGTTACTGGATTTAACCCCTTCTGGAGGACTCGGCAGCTCTGATACAGAACCTTCCTTGCAAAGAGGACCAGGAGATTCTCATGGTCTTCAGATGCTGGAGTAACTAAAATTCTGTAGGTCAGTCTTAGAGATGTGCCTCCTGCAGACAGATCTGAGCTGGGTTTGGGAACATTTCGCAGAGCAGCGACGGGCTGGCGGGTAATGAGACATCAAAGCACGGTCCTCATTCCCCAGCTCCACGCGAGCTTTGCGGCTCTGGCCTGCTAATACTTGAGATGCAGGTGATGAGTCGCAGCTCAGAGTTCATTTGGACCTCAACGACAGGCAGCACGGAAGGCACAGAGGTGCTCTGACACCCACCCAAGAAAGCAGCCGCCAGCCAGCGCAGAATGGCGCAGTCAAAGGGAGAACACAGCGACAGGAGTGCAAGCAGGTACGAACGCCTGAGCTCTGGTTCACCTACACCAACTATAAAGTATTAAAAAGAAAATTGCCTCAGGCAGTCTGTGGGAGCTCTGTGTCCAAATGAACCCCTGAACTGTGCCAACAAACTAAAAAGGGGCTTTTTCCTGCCTCAAATTATAATTTTACTCTGCACGTTTACTAGATTTGTTTGTTTCCAGTCCCAAACACATTTTCACCTGAGATCTTTTCACATTACAAACGGAATTCTTCCAAATGCTTAGGCAACAGAGGGCCGAACAGAAACCTTTCAAATGAATAATATGTGGATAGCCTGACAGCATGGAGCTGAGAAAGAACCAACTAAACCTTGCTTTCCCACTGGATTCAGAGGTGTTACTCATTTCAAGAATAAAAAAGTGAAAAACCCAATCAGCAGCACAAAAACACTCCCAAAGATGGGGGAAAAACCAGAAATCAAGAGCCAAAATAATACACAGAGGAGGAGGCGGCAATCCCCATTCCAGATCATCCCTTCA
>NW_010180966.1:21146-32416 GCF_000695765.1 Mesitornis unicolor
TGCCAACCACGCAGGGCTCCGGCTGTAGCACCACTCCCAGGTTACCTGGGCTGCATCTTCTACAAATCACCTGCTCATTAAATAATGCGGAGATTCTTGTGCACCGCTGATTCTGGAATTCCTGACAATAACTTGTCTTGTAAGATACAGCTGGATGTCAAAAGATAGAGCCTACAGACTGGAGTTCACTTAATGATGTGTAAAAGACCGGCAACAAGAACACGTGAACTGGTGCCAGGCTGTAAAGTCACCCTAATATTCCCTACCTTGCTCTCAAAACTGGGATTACTTTTTCACAGCTGAATGGGTGCTGCAGCACTCATGGGACCAAAATCTTTATCATTAAGCAAAGCATACCTAACTGCATTGTAAGACTCGTTTCCTGTCCGCACGTGTACACAAAGAACTATCATTCACATTTTAACTAAAATACAAAAGGAAAAAAAAACAACAAACAACAAAAATCAATCAGCTACATACGCTGTGCAAGAGAAGAGCCCTTTCACACAGCATGGAAAGCGTAAAGTGCTCCATAAGAGAGCGTGACTCACTCTCTAGATCCCTGGGCAATCTACCACTGCCCACAGCCTAGAACACCATGTAAGCACCAAACGGGTCACTTGCTCCAACACACAGCCCCTTTAACTAGGTTAACACTGCTTTCCAAGGATGCAGAAGCTGAATGATGATGACATTTATCAACAGTATGGTACATACCAGCAGCGGGCTCTTGTCTCCCTTGACGTGAAGACCGTGCTACTAGAAAAGCTTCAACTTGATCGATTCCGATTAGGAGCAGAGGAAGTAACAAAGATGTCAGCCACAAAAAGAAGACATTAAAAAACAGAGGCAAGCAAAGTCAGATGCCAAAGAGGAGGTAAATAATAGCTGGAGGGTAAATTAAGAAAGAAGAACAGTTCTAGCAAGTGAGAGTTAACTCTGCAAAAAAAGTGGTCTGATCTTTCCAGAGCAGATAATCCCCAAATCTTTGGCTACAAACTTCTCCAGACATTTGTATTGCAATTACTGCTGTGGCATCAGATTGTTTTTTGATGTCCAGCCAGCCCATCAGATTTAAACTGTAAGCCTTTGGGGACAATGTTATTTATCTGTATGCAAACTGCCCTAATCTAAGACTCCCATTATTTCGCTAAAGAATCCGACTATCAGTCTGAGCTTCTGACTGTTATTAAACCGGTACTCCTTGAAGACTGCCCCCCATCCCCAGAAACAGAACGGGCAACTTATAAACAGCATTGGCAGGAGAAAACAACTCTTTTTGTCCTGGGCACAGGTCAAGACTCACAGTGATCCTTCAGAGCCACGGGCCAGGCTGTCGACAGCTGCCTTCTGCCACGCCAGCCCTCACCCCTGCAAGACAGCTCCATCATCCCAAGAATGCCAAGACTGCGGCCAGGCTGGGTCCTTCCAGGAACTGCTTTCCCTGGGCCAGACTCTTAGACTTTATACAACTTCCTAAAGGAAGCCGAACCACAGAAAATTGGACATCTGCAGATGATCGGCTCTTTGATGTGAATGGGGCAAAGGAACTTCAAATAATCTGAGTTTTCCCAGGTTTCCTTCCCCATCAGTCTTGTCCTATTTCAAAACACAGCACAAAGGAAACGTCATCCCGGATGTCCCGAGTCACTCAGGGTGTTGTGTTTCTTGGCAGGGCCAGCAGCCAAGCCTTTTGCCGGGCTGGATATGGACGTGAGCACTTCTGGCATTTGCTGCTAATTAGGCACCAAAAAAAAGCCAAGTCCAGCTGAATTCTGAGGCTGCAGTGTGGGTCTGCCATCGTGGCGAGAGGGCAGCTCCAGCAGCGCTCCCTGCTAGGACGCCTTATTTGCATTTGGGTCAAATAGCTACTAATTGCTTTTTATCCAGATGCTTTTCTAATTTAGGTGCTATAACTGGGAAAATGAAAGCATTCGAGATTTACGAAGAAAAGAGGTGGCTGTTTATCATCTGGACACTGCTGGCTCTGGGCTCTATGGTGGGCTTCACAATTCATAAAGACAGCCTTACTGAAAACAGAGAGGGAGTATCTGCTACAGCTCTCTGTAGACCTACAGATGTGGATTCAGAGATGGAAAGGGCTCATTTGCTACGGTTAAGAAAGATGTAATGAGCATCAAGTCATTTTACACCGCATTACAGTGTTTGGCAAATCTCTGATGTTTGCTTTTCAGTCCTAGTGAGTAGATGTTAACTAATGTCATTACGAACAATTTAATCCAGAGAGAGATGTAAGAAAAACATCCCTCACAGATTAATTTGATGGAAGCACTACATTTAATCCACTATGCTGTGTCCAACAGCGATGACAAAATGACGTTCAAAAAGAATTCTTCCACTTTAAGTAGAGCAGATAATGAGTCACTGCAAGAAAATAAACCTCTACACTGTGGCCATATGCCAGTCCCTGGGCTCATCTCAAGGCTCAGACACAAAACTGACATCCTGACCCCTGACCATCCCATAAGGGTTAGAATCTGCCCTAAGCTTCTTCCGAACAGAGAATACCAGGGAAGATACCCACTTTTGAAGTATGCATCTCCTCATCCCCAGCATACAGACAGGAGGATATATTTACATTACCCAAAAGCAATTGCAACTACTTCAACTACTTTTCAGTTTAATAAATAAAACAGAAACAGAATACGGATTTCAAGGGACTTAAAAATCAAGCAGGCTTTAAAATCCGGTCTCCGAGCTGGAAGAAAAAGTTATCAGCATATGACACAAGTGACTGACACATACTTAAATGACAGAGCAACCTTTTCCTATCTGGCATTAGAAGAGTATTCTTAAGGTGATGAGTCAACTTGTCTTGACTGGCTGCTTCCCAGGAGTATCCACTGGTACCGCCCGTAACGACCTTGCACAACTACGCAGAATTACGACGGTTATTTTTTTCAAGAGGAAGAATTGCTTTAGATTTTAACTAAAACAACTACGAAACCTAAAGCCCACACATACATTTTAGTAGTGCTCGTTACTAGTAAACTGCATGAAGAACACGTGTCAGTACTTCCAGAGCCGACTCCATAGTTAGCGGTGGGGCTGCTTGACACACCGAGCAGGGACTAAACACAAATCGCATACTCCCAACAAAAGCCTATGAAGCTTTACACAGTTATGGGTAACAGAATAAAAGCTAACAGATTTAAACGGTTTTCCCCAGGTGATGCCTCTCTGACTGTGTTCATTAGCAAAACCACCTGTAACACAGGATGGGAAGTTCAGAACAAGCAGGATGGCATCAGCCTTCAATAAGCTGCAATTTGTCCGCAGTGAGTGCACTGTATTTTGGAGCAGATAAGGATTTCTGTAAATTTGCACGGCTGCACACATAAGCAGTAGTCCTCCGAGGAAATAAAAAAATTAAGACAGTTCTTTTGTCAGTCCTTAACAGTAAAATGAAGAGATCAGGCCAAAATCGTTTCTAAAAAGTAGGTCAAAAACACCCATTCACGATCACTTCTGCATTGGTTTCCTAGCAAATTAATCTACCCACACAGATACACGTAGCGCGTATCCTGGAGACAGTGAGGCAGAGGAAGAAAACCAAATACATTAATGAGGTAGCTTAGACTGAATAACTGCAGTTAAAAGTTTTATTGAACAAAAGAAGGTAAAACGTGGTAGTCCAAGTTCACTGAGCAAAAGCAGCTCTCTCGCTGAAGCTGCACTTTGTGCTAAATAACCTTATTAACTGAGACTATACAGAGGACACGTTATGCAAGTTATCTCAACAGCAAAGGAGAAAAGGTAGATTAAATTTGATCTGATGGAATGATTTGGTCAAATTCAGTGGCTTACATTAATGTTTCTAGCCCTTATCTACCTATATTCAGTGCAGGCGTACAACAGAACATACGACTGCACTGAATTCCCATTTGTTAATGGTGTGTGCTCCCAGGCAAGCGGAAGCCAATTCCTGAAAAACCCAAATTAAAAAACCCAAACATTTTAAATCTTTTGTTTGAGGCATCACTTAACTGACTCAGGAAAAACACTCGATATATGCTATAAAAAAAACTCCCGGCCTCTACAAGGTCCGCTTCCCGTATAGTGCTAGTATTTTAAAATTATTTTATTTCTCCCCTCTGCTTAAGAAACTTCATATGCTCTGAAAGCACCCACATTGTCAGGTGGGTAAACAGATATGTCAAAAATACTCTGTGAAAAGAGGGAGGTAGCTCAGGCCCCTTGGCAACTTTCTGTCATAGTTCACATTGATGTGGTCTACCTCCCCTGTAATCTGCAGCCACAAATGAAAGGAAAAATTCTTTCAACGATGAAATTTAGTGAAAGAACGCATTCAATACAAAAATCTTCAAATCTGACTCATTGGGCTTCCAAATGTAAGCTATAAGGTACCTCACACCCAATACACAACATTACTAACGTACCTAGTTCATACATTTTATAGACAGTATCTTCTCATCTGTTAAACATTTGGCTCGGGTGAGTACATCTGTTTTTGTTAACCACTTGACAAACATTCTAGGCCAAACAAACAGCACAAATAATGTCAAAGTCTTGGTTTTTTTCTCCCAGTAATTGTATGAAATGCCATAGGCTAAGCCTAACAGAAACTACTGAAGAAAAATAATGGACTCCATGATGCAGTGCAAAGGTGTTACTACAACATCATAAGTCGAGGGATGTTCCTAAGGTGCTGAAAGAGGAGATTCTCTAGATGGTGACCCTGTATTGTCCTCCGGTGGGAACACAGTAAGAGTGCAGGCTCGAATGCCACCCAGTGATTCTGGAAGGTCAAATACTTTATGCCATTCATCTTTTTCTGGGTCATATTTCTGAACTATTTCCACCATACACCGGTTATTCCAAGAATATCCTCCAACAACATAGATTTTATTTTCAAAGACAGCAACCCCAACATCACTTTGCCCACGTAACATAGCAGCAATTGGAGTCCACTGGTCTAGAGTTGGTGAGTAATATTCACAGCTTAGAACATCGTCATAATCACTCGTTCCTCTAAAGTGATTTCCGCCAATAACATAGAGCTTGTCTCCTACAGTACACATGCAATGCAGACCTCTGACTGTCGTCATCGGAGCTTTCTGAGTCCATTTGTCTGTGTCAGGGTCAAAACACATAAGTTCCTTTTGGAAAGTATCATGGGTAATTCCCCCTAGAGAAACAAAACACAGGTTAGAAAAGCGGTCACCCTAATAAGCAACAAATAGCAAAAACATAGATTTTTGTGAGCTAATTCTGTCTTCCTTTAAACTTTTTCACATAGCTTAGATTACTATTGCATATGTGCTCCATTTCAAATGACATTTTTAATGTACCTTGTTCCTTTAAATCTGATTCTGGAAAGAAGCCATGTCTCATACAATACTTCATCACATAAGATGCTGCTGGCAGATTAAAAGAACAAAATATTGTTACCTACGCTTCCTCTTGGCAAAATTATTTCTTAGCTTAAGATTTGTTCAGTTTGGTAGTTTTGTTTCTCACCATCAAGAACACAGGAAGCCATTTCAAATTTTCAAATTCTTTCCAATTTTGAAACTACACTACTGTATTTTAAGAGGTCCTACCACATAGCAGAATTTCCTTCAGAGAACCTTTTTCATCAACTTGAACTGAAAAGAGAGAGAACGCAGGTTTCAAATATTCTCCTGCTAACAGACGCCTGTGGTTCTCTCTGTATTTACCTTCTCCGTGGTTCCCTGCAAAATCAGTCAGAGAGGCACCGGGGGAAATCACAGGACGATTTCCCATCAGTGGATGAAACGTCTCACGTTTCTGTGTGGTCACAAGGCAGGTCAGAAAGCAGTCGCACCAATTTCAGGCGCTGAACCATTTGCTATGGTTTAAGACCACAGTGCAGCTATATCTGAGGTGCTAAAAACTATGCAGAGAATGCGCTGCTACTGAACAACCTCCTGCCAGGCTAACCATTCAACATTACATTATCACGCTTGGATTATCAGCAGACAGAGATGGCATGTGTCTACAGCAGTTACACAAGAAAGCACCGAATCCTTCAGTCGGACAGAAAGAATTAAATACAGAAAAAATAGGAGGACTGTCCAGCCCGGACACTTAATGACAGCCACAGGAGTGGCAGGGCTTGGGAGCCTGTCAGAGGAATGAGGCAAAGGAGTCAATCTTCACATTTTCAACCCTAAAGTGTCTAGACTCATAGGGATATCCGAGATGACAGGAGGAGGAGAAGAAATCTGTGGGAAATACACAGCATCTACATGAAAAAAACCAGAGAGGGGAGCATGTACATGTGCCACCTGCAGTAAAACAGGCAAAATGAGCAAAAAAAAATACAATAGCAGCACAGTAATTGGAAGCTAGCGTAATGGACTTGTTCATAGAAAAATAAGAAGCTGTATCTTATGGTAAATCTAAACCAAATCCCTCCTGGTCTACTGGCACCAGGCCCCCCGATTCAAAATACTCCAAGGATCAACCTGCTCCAGCGCATCTCCCCCCCAGTGGTGCACAGCTGAGCTACCTTGTCCCGCTTCCTGCCCTCAAAACTTCAGCTCAGTTCTTAGAGGACATCTCTAACTATCACAGTAGGAGAACACTGCAGGTTTGTAATCTCCATAGAGATCACTGACGGACAGATTGGATCTCTTTTTAAAAGCTGACTAGATACCAGATTTTCAGAAAATCTACTGCACCGGTTTTGAAATAAACCAACCCAAACTATAACCTCGGTGACACAGAGGGCTGAGCGTATTACAAATGACAGACCAGTGAAAGCGCAGAGATCACTCGTATACTGTGATTAACATGAAAACGTATCCCCTTCCATTACCTCAATGAAGGCAGATGTTCCTCTTTGAAGCGTTAAAAGGATTTATTTAAGGGTTATTGCTATCTAAATAGATATACGTGCTGTCGCAACAAAAACATTTATTCTGACCCTTAAAGTGAGTAACTACTTAGAAGTTGAGAGCTGTCATTTACTATCTAAATGCCTAATACTATTTAAAATAATTTTCTCAGATCCTGCTGTAAATATGCTACCTATATGACTGGCTTCCTGTGAATTTGCATCACTACTTACATGATGGCAAACCTACTGAAACCAGAGACTAAATGTTATTGTCTCCCACTGACCTAGGAAAAGTCAGATAGGTCATTGTTTCAGAGAGGTGATATGACCATATGAATTATTTACCTGAAATATACATTAATCCCCCATACACGGTTCCAGCATGACCATAGTGGGGTTCATTCATTTTTGCGACATAGCTCCATTCATTCATTCTGGGATTGTAACACTCCACAGTGGCTGGTTAAAAACAAACAAACAAACAAACAAAAACCAAGAATATAAAAACGTTGAAGCTAACATGGCAGTTGGGTTTCGAGTACAGTCGCAGTGGCAGTAATATATTCATAAACAGAGAAGTTATTAATGAGAAACATTGTTCAGCTGAGAAAGTGTCGAGGGAATTACTGAGCATTATGGTGAGAGACAATACAGTAAAAACCTCCAGCTCTGTCCCAGAGGAACAAAAGGAAGAAAAAGCTCTCCTGCACTCTTGCCTTCCACTTATTGCCAGTCCTGCCGCACACACAACCTGCCCTGGCTCACGAACCCGCGGTGCAGCCGAGGAGATGGCACCAAAACTGGCCGAGTTGAGCTTTTGACCTCCCCTCGGGGCCTGCTGCAGAGAGATGGGGAATAAACTTAAAGCCCGTCTCAAAGAGGATCAATACATGTGGCAATCAGGACATTTTTCTCACACCCATGTGTTCAGTTAACATCGCACTCACAGAGAATCAGCCTCGACTTTCTTCTTGGTATTTTGCATTGAAATGGTCCTATGGCCTCCAAAAGGGGCAGCAACCGGGGGCTAAATTTTCCATTGTCTTGCACTGTTTTAAGTACTTGCACAGCAACATAAAGCACAGCATATTCAAGTCACTAATTAGTGAACTAATTAATCAGTTTACAAAAGCCAAGCTTGAAAAAAACCCAAAAAAACCCCAAGATGAAACATCACTGAATCCTGGAGAGCAGCAGTGCCCGTGTCAATACACAGCTCCATTTGCGCAGTCCTCTTTGTGAACTGGCACGTTAAAACGATCAAAGGATTTATCAAATCCGAAATGGCAGGGGTTAGTGCTAAGCTAAAAAGGAACGCAGAGCCCAGGCGTCCTTGCAGAAAGCATTTCTGAGGAGGAATCCTCTCTTCCAAGTGGGATGGAAGAGGTGGGGGGGTTGCAGGAAAAGGGCAATGCAATAACCACAGGGAGGAGAAAACGTATTTAATAATGGATCTGGGCAAGCAGATTGGCAGCTTGAATAGTACAGCTATGACCACAGGGGCAAGAGACCCCGAAAAACCCCGTAATGTAGTGACCTTATGAATGCACAAAGTGATTGTCAATAACTGTGTTATCTTGAACAGAAATTAAGTCTCATTTTAAATAATTAAAGTTAAGAATCAGATTCTAATGCCTGTTATACAACGCTTCACCTCCGAAGAGAGATGTTTATGAACTATGTGTACAAAACTGAACCTGTCTTTGAAAGTGGCATTTTACTTGATCTAGAACAAGCTTTTTATTCAGCCAAGGGTAGAATCAGTGACGGTGACTTCTGGTCCAGGGCTGCACGTCAACTGAAAGACTAAAAAGAATTAGAAGCTGAGAAACTTGAGAAAAAATAATCTAGATTGCACAAGGGAATGGCTAAATTTTTCCAGCACACTGGATTCTCTTTAACTTTTCTCCACTTAGGAGCTGGAATATAAATTTAAGAAATACAGAAGAGACCTTGTCCAGAACATCAAGTTCATCATGTTCATGATGTAAGGCAAAGCCCACTAAATTCCTGCTTCTTTCAAAACAAATCATATACGTGGATTCACAAGTATGAGGTTATTAACTTCACATCTTTGAAACCATTTTAGAATGGTAATGGCAGCCTGAAATGCTTCTGGTTCTGTAAGAGCGCCTTGCACGTATACTCCCAATGATCCCAGCCATCTCACAGCTGTGTAAAACGGACAAAAACCAAAAGACTGATGCAAATGAACTGAAATCAAGTGCCTATGTACACTACTGTTGACGGGCCAAATTTGTGATTTAAAAAACCTGCCCAATACGGGCAAGTTCCCAGGTTTGCTCTAAGAAAGCAGTCCTCTGCAATTACAATGTTTAAAGTCGGGCTTGCTCGTTTCCTTTAATAAACTCACAAATATCTTCTTAAAATATCCTGGTATTTTTCCCCGTTTGATATCCTTCAGACTTTGCATATCTATCAAGGACTTCCACAGCCATAAAGCCAGTGAATGCTGGAGACAGCCTCTGGCCCAAGTCAAGGTACAGGCACAAAGAACTGATCCCACAAACTGCACCTGGAATTAAATCATCATTAAAGAGTTGCGTTTCTGTGCACATCTCGCCACCACCTGCAGTATTTGCCCAAGCCCCAAACCAACTCTTGCTTTTTCTTGTATCAGTGTATTCATCCAGTCCAATATTCTTTTCTAAAAAGGGGAGCTTTCTACTCCGCTCTATTTAGCAAACAGAAGGAAACAAAGATGTGCAGAAAATTCAAGAAGAGAGAAAACCAGATTTGATGTGCAAGTAATTATCGCTGTCCCGGCTGTGCCCGACCTGCTGTTCGCTGCCACGCCGCACCGAAAGCATCCCTCTACTTGCTTGCACAAAAACAGAGGCATCCTCTCTCCCCCAGCACGTCCACTCTGGGCCAAGGTGAGGAACTTCAGTTTCTAAGACACTGTTTATCTCACGCTGCACCATGGATCCCATTTAAGAGAGAAACCATAGGCAAAAGATCACTGCAGCAGCAGCAGCAGATAAAACACGCAGAAACCAGTCCACATTACTGCCACCACTATCACCACGCTGTAAAGACATCCATCAGCTGAGAAAGGGCACCGCTGAGCCCAAGATCCCTCACTCTCTGACGTGGCTTCAAAACTCCCTTGAACATCCCCAGCAGCACTAAGGCACTGACAGTGTTTCAGACAAATCACTCCAACCCAAATCTACCACACTCTAAAACAAAGCCAGTGCATTCCCAACTGGAAAACCCTCCTGTGCTCTCGGCTTGTTCTGCACTTCTGTTTCCCTGCTTCCTCGCAAGGTCATCCCAGTTCTCTCTTTTAACAAGATCACCCCCTGCACTGAAAATGTAAAAGAAAAAATAAATGAATAAAACATTTCAGCTATTAAAGGTGCCCGTTAATTTAAAAGAGGCACCAGGATGTTGTGTACATCATCTCCAGACAGAGCACTGTTCACAAAACACTCGAAGAACCACCGCTTTGCTGACCCCGAGTATATATCCCATACAGCGTGAGACTGATGGATTCATTCTCCCGAGGACATGAATTATTCAAACCAGGCTCTATTTCTGTTTAACAGTGGAACTTCTGATCTGTTCATTACCATAATCCAGGGACGACAGGCCTCATTTTAATAGAATTAAGCAATCTCAAAAAGACACAAAGCTTCGGCAGTCCCGAGGGAAGCGCAGCCTGCACTCGTTGTACAGTGCCATCTGCGATGCTATCTGAGGACTGCATGCAGCCATTTACCACTTCTCTGTCAGTCGCTTCTAATGCATCTTGAGGTTTATTACAGCAGCACTTCGCAACTATGTGTGATGTCCCAAAGCCTAGGATCTTCATTTTGTTATATTATTTCTCTAATGCAGCTTGCTTCTGTGGAACCCAAAGTTGACTTGGTTAAATTAAACAGAGTCCCGAGCAATTTTGTCCCTGGCATAGCAAGAAGCCACTTCAAACCAAGCTCCTATGCAAGAGGTCCTCCAGTTCACACTTGGGTTTGATACGCAGTACTACATGGACAGCAAACCACCCAACTGGGTAATGATGCGTATTTTTCTTCTTAACCAATAATATTTAATATATATATATATTACATAGACTCACAAGAGAAGTTTTGACATAAACGAGGAGTTGTTTGCAGGTTAAGTATCAGAGGGCACCTAGAAAATAAATGTTGGGTAGCAGGTCGGAAGAACACATCACTGTCCTGCCCTGGACTAGAAGTTGTCGTCTTCTGTCTTTATTGATGATGAAGGTATCAATGAACCTGTGGTTTGGTCACAGCCCATGAGTTACGTACAATCCTTCTGCGAGCGGCGCAGGCTTCTGCACAGCCCTGAGTTGTCACGCGCTCGAAAAATCTGAATTCTAATTTCATAACTCGGGACGTTTCAAAGATCCATTTACCACAGTGTTGTTCAATAT
>NW_010180967.1:0-7752 GCF_000695765.1 Mesitornis unicolor
TCAGCAAACTTCATCAGGGAGCTCCTGATACAGAGAAGAAAAGAAGATTAAGAATGGGAAAAAAGGAAAATACTTAGAATAATTTAGTTGTTTAGCTTATTCAATAGTTTAGTTAGCTGAAGTATCTTGAAAGTGCCAGTTGCTTAAACATGCCAAAAATCCCAAAAGGTAAATATATGGGAAACAGACCAAACCACCCTCCCCAACCTCTATAATATGTGGTATAGTGATATATAGACAGTAGGTTGAACTATTTAAGCAAGCAATATATTCATAAGAATTATGAGAATAAAATGGAAAGAAAGTATTGTTTCATAAAAATAACCTCCTTTCCAGAGTTAAAAATAAGGCAGTGAAAAAAATACCACCACAGCAAATGTGGAAAAAACAGTATTAAAACATCGAACAGCAGCCATAGTGCCCAGATGTTATAGAGTTAATAGGAAATCAAGCAAGCAATCAATCATGCAAAGCAGTAAGGGCTTTCCTCCATGATGGGGTTAGGCTGATTTTGGTCACTGGAGAAACGTGAACCTCTGGGGAGAGCATCCCCCATAAGAAAACCTGGACTGTGAGACAGCGGCCCCAGTTCAGCGAGCCGTTTCCAGCAGATTCATCATGCAGTGCTGGCAAGCTCGTTGCCCAAGAAACTGCTCTGAACCAAACCCCTCACCCGCATTTCATCCGAACTCCCAAGTAAGAGACCAAGTATTTGGTTTGTGACAGCAGATGGCGATCGTGTCTGCGGCACCGCAGCGGCCGGGGCCGCGCTGTGCGGCAGTGCCGCGCAATGGGGCGCTCAAAGCAGCATCTGGGACCCCTCCCTGGTGCCAGCCGGTGGTGGTCACCGTGACTACTTCTGTACACAGGGTCTGCTGCGCTGAAAGGCTCAGCAGAGCCCCCGAGCCTTCCAAGAGAGGATCTTTCCACAGAATGCTGCTGAGAGGTAAGGAAATAACAAAAAGAGCATACTAAAGGTTTATCTATTTTACTGAAAGTATTCAAGCTCTTCATAATCATACGTGCCTGCGAAGCTGAGAAATGTGTGTTTGCCACATGCGGTTGCAGATGGTTGTGGCATCTGAAGCTGATCAAATGGATTGTACGTTTTCTCATATTGCTCTGGAGCCAAAGCTTTCTCAAACACTTAAATATTTGGATTTATTTTCCAAACAATGCTGAGAGCCTGATTTGAAGATCTACTTCGTTTTTGGGGCTATGGCACTTCTGAAAGTTAGGCTTCCAATTGCTTTTATAGATCTCTACCACATTACACCTGAAAATAAGAACAGTATAATAAGCTGCCAAATGAAAACAACATAAAATGAACTGTTTCTTGAAACTCTGCTCCTCTACCTATTGCACCGCTTCATCTCATCCTCTTCCTGCCTTGAAGAAACTCATGCTCAGATTACCAAGTACCCCTCACCCTCCAAGATTAACAAATCCAGTCTATTTTGCATATTATCAGGGAACAAGCTCCAGAATCAAATGCACAAAAACCCCTGCACCTCTCCCTCAGATCAGTGTTAACTTGAGTGTTTCCTTCACTTATGTTCAGCTGCTGTAGCAAAGGTTAATGCAAAACCACATAGAAGGGGAAGTTTATTTTATTTTAAACTGATTTCATGCATACTTTCTCTCACAGACTGTTCTCACCTCTTCTTTCAGGTGTATGAGGTTGGAGATGGATGAGATCATGTAGCCTTGACAGGACTCAGTGCTGCAAGCTAAGAGCTGAGGATGGTCTAGCACAGACAGTGCCTTCACTGACTGGGTGCAGCCCCAAAACATGGCATGCAGACTTGGATACTGGTAACAGGGTCCATCAACAGCCCCAAACAAGGCAAAGTTAATGAATGAGGTCCAGGGGCCATCCAGAAGTAGTAGGAGATGGGGCCAGAGACAAGGCTTGAAACAATGCTGCGACAGAGGTTCAAGGTTCACTCAGGAGATGAGGCTGAAGACAAGGCTATAGCATAGGTCCAAGGTCCACCTAGGAGACACAGCTGGAGACAAGATACCTCCAGTATAGATCTGAGGTTCATCTAGGAGTCAGGAATGGAGAAAAACTGCCTCCAACGTAAGTCTGAGATCCACCCAGGAAGCAGCCTTTGGTTTTCCAGACCTGGGTGCCTTCAGGAGCTGCACATACCACATACCTTTGCCCCTTCCTCTTGTTTCTCGATGATTTCACACTTGTAGATTGCCATTCATAACTCATCCATACCAACCTTAATGTATCTATGTCCAGTCCCTATGGATGTACTGTCACGTTAGAGGTGAAGTCTTTACCTGGTGGCCAAGTTGTAAACAATTCAAGGCAAACTGACCCTCCAATCATCATCAGGAAGCTAACCAAAAGCTAGTGCAGACTGGAAAAAGCTGTGTAAGATGTTACCTACGTGAAACAGAATCTAGCAAATGGACTGCTGCCTCCTATGTGAGCTCCATCTTTTGAGTGTAGCCCCCATATCGAGCACTTCACAGCAGTGTAATCTCACATGCAATTTTCTCAGCATGGTTCTCCGCAGTGATAAGCTATGTTTACCATGCAGTTAGCATAGTAAAAAAAATGAGAGTGTTATATTTAAAACTAATAAAATAAATTCTTTATTATTACCTTCTGATAAGTCTGGCTTTGTGCAGTGTGCTAAGCCTCAGTGCAGGGACTGTGGACTTTGAAATAAAGATCATAAGGTCATTTGGAGCAATTTAATTTCAGTTAAGCAAATAGGAGGGTACATTCATTCCAATACACTCTCAGTGAATAATTTGGCTCCGTATATTTAAGCTTTTATGCAATTGTTCATTAGTTAACTTATTTCAACCTCCATTCTGCAGATTAATCTCAGATTTCCTAGAAAGATGTTGTAATTTGTGGAGCATATTGTACTCATTTGATGTAACTTTGAGAAATAAAAATGTGTGGCATTACAATAAATGATACTATACTTTCTGACTTCCCTTCAACAAAACTATCTTATTAAGAGTTCTACATTAAAATAGACCATCATTTTATCCCTGGCACAAAAATTTAAGGGAAAATCAACCTGTTTTGTCAAACATACTTTGGTAAATCCAATTCTATTCCAATAAATGAGCAGTGCAAAGAGGATTGGAGCTTATCATGAAATACTGAAATAAAGGTCAGATTTGTAGCAAGCATAAATCAACATTCTTGCGTGGCTTAAGTGGATTTATGCCCATTTATACTAGGCAAGAGTCTGGCTCATTACCACTCAAACTGCAAATAGAGTGTCAAGCAGGAGTTTGAGGTTTAACACTTATTTCCTTGACTTGTTAGCTTAAATCAGATTCTAAATATTTTTAAGACTTTTTGTTCACTATAACTGAGGAGGAAGTTGGTTGAATTCCCTCACTTGAAAGTAAGGTTTTCAAACAAGGTCTGTGCAGCAGTATGAAAGAGCTTGAGCAGAATGAGTTGTTGACAGCTTTTCCAATCCACACATTCCAGGTTTTAAAATGTAGCTTTTAGGGCAACATAACAGTTGATCAATTGTCCAAGGTTGTGATGATTTGGTGGTACTCAGCAGGAGATGATCTGGTGTTATAGACTCATTCTCTTTTGAAACACTCTCATCCAGATAGTGCCGTGAATATCTAGAACGCATGCAGCACACAGAAATTGAGCAAAGTGGAGTACAGGGAGGAGCAAGCCCATGCTAGGATCTGTGCAGAATTGCTGGAGAGTCTAAATAATCATCTCACAGGGTTTTACATTTGGCATGGCTTCCTCAAGCTTTTCTTGGAGCAGGCATCTCACAAGCATTTGTGGATGGCCTAAGCCAGCGCAGCTGCTGAGAGAACAAACCTCTGCTCTGCCTGCATCGCTGGCTTTTCCATTGCCTCTTATTTGTGCTGGCATCGGGATTTGTACAATTGCACAACGAAGCTGACCGGGAACCATTCGGCTGGAAGCAAACCTAACAACAACAACAAGTTAGTTTCCCTAAGGCCACAGCTTTCAGCAGTGCAGCCAGACTGTTGTTCATTGAACTCTGCTCTCCCAGCGGGCTGGAGAAGGAGGTTAAGGTCACTGCTTTGCAGAAGGGCGGCTACCTGCCATTTTCCTTCTTAAATGGGCTCAAGTACAGCTGGGACAATGGATTCCAGTCCCAAAACACTGACTCCTTGGCCCTCAGCAGGGCTGGAGAGAGGAGGGGGAGGTACACGCAGGTGAGAAACCTGGGCCATTGAGAATGTCCCTGTTGGGCAAAACTGGGGAGGATCATAGATCAAGTACTCAGCCTATGGGATCTCTGCCTTAAGACCATCTGGGCTCTGGCAAAATCAGATTTGGTTTGTGAAACTCAGAAACCAGTCATAGATTTTTTTTCCCCTGGGTATCAACTGACGAATAATCATTGCTTTTATATTGCTTTTATACTGAGCCATTCTCTCTATTTCCTTTGCTGCTACTAAAGGTGTCTGACTTAGAGAGGTTTTCTCCTCTCAGCTTGGTGTTTGTAGTCAGATCCACAAACTCCTGGCTATCATTCACTACCATATACAGTGAAAAATCCCCTGCATATTACTAAGAAGAGAGAAGAAAACCTCTGAAAAAACACTATTATTTGATCAGAAAGGTCCTTTTAAACTAGCAAATATGTTCAAAAGTATTTTTATTGAAACATTTGAAAAAAACATGCATATTTAGGAGCAGAACAGCCTGGCTGCAGAATTTTCAGAATTGTGCTATTGTATCTCAGAAACTTCAAGACAGGTCTGTGGCTGGAAGGGAAACTGCGTGGAGAAGCAGCAGACGCTGCAAGAAGCTCTGCCGATCCCCTCCAGGAGATCACTTGCCCACCTGATCTTTCAGATGAATCACAAAGCAGAGGCCAGTTCCACTTATCTCTTAGTATTTCCCACGATTGTAGGAGTTTTACCCTTCGTGTCTGTCTTAGCTAAATGCTGCTCTTAGTGATTCTGTTTCCCTTGTATAAATTCCCTGGCAGTTTTCAGTTCAGTTAGTTAAATAAACCATCATTTCCTGCCTCAAATGTCAACTATTGTGGCCCAGGGCTCCCTAAGGGTCTCGCTGCCTTTAGATCAGCTGCTTCACAATCTGAGCACATTCTTCTCCTTCTTTAAAGCATTTTCTCTGCTTTTTTGCATGAGGACTTCCCCCTGTACAGGAAATCCAGGCTTTAACAGTAAAGATAATAGGCAAGTCACTTTCTTCAGCATCAGAGGGATTGCAGGAAGCAGTGCAGCCATGGCACTGAATCGTAGATTCAGCAAGATTCAGTTGATGTCACTCAACAGAGACATCCTTTGGTTGGGGTTTCAAAGGGTTGAGGGGCATTGCAAAGTTACGAGTTGTGACCTGCACTCTCTTACTGGTAGCCAGAGGCCTCCACTATGTTACAGTATCTTTTTTGCCTTGTATTCCCAGGCTGCCCCTCTGTGTGAGTTTCTGAACTTCTGCTATTTGGCAAACAACCGTGAAACCTTCTGAAGATATCTTTGGACTTTCCTCTACAGGTGAGGAGGTCAGGGCTCCTTTATCAGGCAAACTGCTGACCCAACAACAAGGTGCAAATAACCGCAGTTTTTGAGGTTGCAGTTCTAATTTTAACTCTTTCCTGAGAATAAGCATGCTAGAGGGGGAGGGAATTGATACCCTCCTTTCTGGTAAATAATACCTGAGATAACAGTCTTGTATACATTGCAAATGCTACTCAGCATTTGCTTAATATATAATAAAATGCCCCTTCCTCCTGAAGGTGCTGAAGTGGGACAAAGGACGCTGATCCCCAACTGGGTCCAGTGCCAGAGAAATGCAGTGTCTGACATAGCCTTTTCACTCTTAAGAAACCTCCTGATTCACTTGTTCAGTGGTGGATTGTTCAGCTGGTCTGCAGGTCCCCTCCTGCCAGCCAGTCTCCCTGTCTCCATTCAGATCCGCATAACACTTCTGCTGGGAGCAAAGGCCACAGATTTGCTTGCATGTTTTGAAATATGATATAAGCAGGCAGCATTAGTTAAAACACTGATGGTGACTTTTACCTCAGACAACAGTAATTCTGCACTCCAGAACCAATAGTGTCTCTTTTTTAAACAGGTAAATACTTGACTCTTGAACATTTTCCAAATGTCCAGACAATGAAGATCCCAGGCAACGGTTGTCCTACAGAGGAACCTGCAAAGCACCTAGGGCCCCAGCTATAAAGCTGGGCAGCTCTCCACCTTTGGGGTAAGGTAAGGAGGTCTCTCACACTCAGAGAAATCACCAGGCTTGGGTGTTAAAAGAATGGCCTCTGCCTGCTACTTACCTCCAGGTCCTTTCTGTGTGAATGGCTTTTGTGATGAGCACAGTGCAGACAAATTATGATGGCTTATTTGTACAGTCACACATTCAAAATTAAAGGTCAAATCCCAAGGTCCTTTGTGAGGCAAAGTTCTTAGCCAAGTGCCTGTTTCACAACCTAGGCAACATTGGGTAACCAGTTTGTCTGTGGGAGACCTCACTGATTTCTGTAGAGTTATCTGAATACCTGGCTTAAATGCTATCATTGTTGAGGTCCCTGTCAGGTGCAAAAAAGATGACCTTCTTGATGTCTGCTCAGTATAAATTCTTGTCCCAAAATTTTCCGAAAGACTACACAAAAAAGCAACCCACTGGGTCTTCTAATTTATGCTTTTACAACCTAAAGCAGTAAGAACCTCCTGATGTGCAGAGCAGGGCAACTTAACAGGGTCAGGGAGCTCTATGGTGCTGACCATGCCCTCTCCTACACTTCTCAGAAGCACTAGTACAGACGGGAGCTATTGTTCTTTCTTTGCTGACCTCTAGAAGAATTTGGTTTTCTCCACCTCATTCCAGTTGTCTTCAATTTTATGTCACCTCCTGACAGCTGTCATATAATACATGAGCTGCTGTGATATTAAAGAAAACAAAACCCAGTAATGGCAGCATCTTTCTTTCCAAGTTTGACTGCTTACAGAAAGTTTGCTGCTTTTTGAATCTTCCATGTCAAAAAAGCCCACCAAAACCCACTTAGAAGTCCTGTCATTTTTGGGGTGTAGAGGAAAAGATTTGAGGCAAATGTGTCTATGTAAATGCTTACATTTCTGTATAAATTAACATTATCAAATCAAAACTTGGTACCAGTTTTACTGGCATTTGAATGAAAATCTGTATGATTTGGAAACCTCTGCTTGAAGAGTACCTGTAAATACTTAGGGAAAAGATTAATCTTTATTTGGACTGAAAGGAAAACCTGGCTTTGCGGCACAGAAATCTGGTTCTAGAGCTAAAACTGGGATATGCAGCTGCTACTGACATCTCTTCTCGTTCATATAGTTACCTGAAATTTGGGAAAGAGAATCCCTTTCAACAAAGCTCAGCCACATTCAAGCCTTTGCTGATAATGCCTGGGGCAAATTCACAACTCTGACATTTAATGAGCACAACTGATGGCTCTGAGGAGTTTGACTAGATGCCAAATTGATATGTCTGTGTATCCCATCAGTGACTGTTGTATCTCATTTATTTGATTTTTTTTTTCCCTGATCTTTGTTAAACTGATTTTTGGACAGTTTGTATGGCACTCTTGCTGAAGCATTGCAAACCGGACGTGAGACAGGAACAATGCTAAACAACCAGATCTGAAAAGACTGGAGCAATAAGAATGTGTATTTGTTTTTCACTGTTTCAACATGATTTACCAGCTGGGAAACTGTCTTGTGGGTTAGATTGCAGTTCCATTAAACTAATCCAGA
>NW_010180968.1:0-8471 GCF_000695765.1 Mesitornis unicolor
CTACAGAGGGCGGTCACAGCCTGTGGGACGGCTGCCAACAGTCGCTGGGGGCTTTAACGTCCTTTTGCATTTAGCTGTAACTTTAGCCCCTTTTTTAGGGAAAAACCCCAGTGTTTTCAAACTGTGAACATCTCTAGGCAGAGGCCGCGCCCTCTCCTCCCGCCCTTTCCATCCTGGGCAGCCACGGCTGCTGCATCTATGTAGAGCCCTGCTGTGTCATGCAGGGCTCTGGCTCCCCTCTGAAGCCCGCTTTACATTTTGGGGAGTCTTCTTGGCTCTTGGTGGCTCTCATTCCCACACAGTACGCCGGATTTAGCCCCTCCGCTGGTGACCGAGGCCCAGCTGCAGGATTTGGGAAGGCCTCTCCCACTGGAGACACTTACCCCATCAGAAGGGGCACTGGGGTAATATTAGCATTTATCTGAGTGTACAAAATTTGCACCGATGAGCTGCCAGGTCACTTTCTTTCAGTCCTGTGCACTTTTTCAAAAGTATTTTGGACTTTCTCACAGACCCTCTTGCTTAGGAAGGACTTCTGGGTCATCTGTCACTTCCCAACCTGCTGGATCACACCACCTCAGTGAGGAAACAAAGGCACACCTTCCCCAAATCCTTCTGAAGAGTAACTTGGACCAACCCCTCTCCCAACAGACAGCAAAGCAGACAAAACTCTAGCTGTGCAAGAAACACAGACACTGGTTTTGTTTCCAAAAGCGAGCTGATTTGATCTGCAGGCAAACTGAACCTTTGGGGAAAAAAAAAAAGTAGGTAAGATGCTGCAACTGAACCACGCACAGTGCAGTGGGGACATTTCAGCAGTAGTAGTGTGGTATCCCTGCGTGTGGCACACATGTTCTTTACCTTTCTCTGCTCTCTGGACTGACACCAGCAGACACTGACTACCTTCAGTGTCACTGAGGTAGAAATAAGGATGACTTTACATCTCCTACCTGTAAACAGTTCTCACCTGTTTACTGGCTCTCCTCTCCTACCAATGTGACAGATATGGTCTGTTTGAGGCACAAGTCCTCTGTTTTGTAAAGCTGTAGGTCTCCAGGGATCATTGCAGCAGTCATAGGGCTACCAGAGCTCAGCAATGTCCTGCCATGTTAACATCTCCTGCTGCAGCCCCTTCAGTTGCCTGATTTTTGGGCCTGAAGTAATCCCAGTCCGCTGCCTGGTGTTTACTGCCTGGCACACAAAGCCGGCCAGCTCTGGTCCTATCCTGTAATCCTTAGTTGTTTAAAAGACTCTTAACTCACACTGCCAGCTTTTGCTGACCTGAAATGTGTTATTCTGTTCTTCAATTTTTCTTGTATCCATTTTTATATATGTGTATCTTACATACAGTGGTGGGGCAATGGTGTACTATCCTATAATGTGTGTTGGTAAAAGGGTGGGGCGTTTGTACCTCTCTGCTCTAAACCAAGTCTCTCTCTCCCCGCACCCCCACATACACACACACACAGAGTGCGGTGTCCTTAAGCAGTCTTGACTGTCAGCAATGGTTCTCTTTCACCTCCCCTGCCCTCGGGAAAACCGCTTTCTGCAAAGCCGTCCACATGCACGCACAGAGACAGCTCGGTACTCCCACAGGCAAGGAGAAATGCTATCACTGCAGTGTTTTCTCTTCCTTCTCTCAACCTCTTCTCACACACGTTGCATAGCAGGTGATGTAGCATTCTCCTCAGACTCACTGCTACCTTCTTCATCTTGTCTGCAGTGTTCAAAGCCAACAACAGAAAGGATTCATAGATCTTAAAGCATCCTTTCTGAGTGCTGGTACTGGCTTTTTCCTCCTTCCTAGCACAAGTTACTAGGATTTGTTAGAGCACATAGTGTTTCTGTTTTCAATCCATCAGCTTGAAATTTCTGCGAGCTGCCCCGTTCATAAACCAGAGGCAGGAACTCTCCTTCTGGAGGTGAATGGACCGTGTCTGATTTTGTGAATCGGAAGGAGTGCCATTCATGTGCTGGAGCTGCTGGAACGAGCACTGGATCTCTGCAGCAATGGAAGTCATCAGCATAAACCTGGATGTGACTGAGGCAGGGAAGGGGGACCAACAGCCTTGTTGCGTGACAGGGACACTGGCTGGTCCACGTGCGCCCGGGGCCTCCCAAACACAGCCTGTGCCAGCCTATGCAGTGCCCACAGGCGCTTCCTCTGCCTCCCTGCTCTGCCAGGGAGAAGAAAGTGCATCGAATCAATTGCAGCTGAAATACTCGCAAAGACTTGACAATCGTTTCGTCCCTATAGGAAAATTTGGAGAGCAGTGCAATTTTATGAAAAGCTGGAATTAAAGAAAGGCAGGCAGCATCAGCTATTTTATTTCAAAATAGCTAGAAAAATGGAGGATGTAGTCTGTTTTGACAGAGATTTCCCTGAAAAAACATCAGGGAGCCTGTTTATATTCTAGTGATGTAGCTAAGCCAGACAAGTCTGCAGCACAGCATCTATTTTTAGACTTCAGGTTGCCATTTATAGCTTGTAAAAATATTCATCAGCATCTGGATAACTGGCTATCAATTTTTATAAATGCACAGGAGAAATCAGATATTTTAGCTCTCTTTGCTTTGCCCTTTTATTTCCTGCCTTATATGACTTTGGGGGTCATCTGGGAATTTGTTGTTAAGGGTTTTTCCATCACACTGTACATTTGCCTGCTGTTGCATACAGCATCATGCATTTTCTGCTGGAATGATCAGTATACAGAACAGAAAGAAATGCTCAGAGAGCCTTCTGCAACTGTGCCTCCATGAATGTAAAGCAGCTGTATGCAAGATTATGGTGCACCTTATGTGGTCAATGCTGGAAGCAGCACATTCTGAAAACACCTTTATAATAAAAGGAGATAATTTTAAAAGGCAAAGATGAAGGGGAAAACTAATGACTCGAGGACATGTTTTCCACCTTATTTTCAAACTATGGCACAGCATAACTAAAAAATCATAGCTCAGTTTTTTTCTTCTGAAACATTTGTTAGTGGCTACTACCAATATATAAAGTACTGGGCTAAATGAAAGAGTTTTGATACAAGAGAAAGCAGGATATTTTAACAGCCAGGTAATTGCCTTGATTCACTGTTCTGGTATATGTCTTACAACCAAATGATACCCTCATTTGCATCAGTGGAGTTTATAATTAGTCTGATCAGTAAACTATCTAGCAGCCGGCTGCATGGTTTTATCTCTTCAGTCAGTCCATTGTACATCTCTAGTGCTGCTGGTTTGTGACTGATGGTGCTGGTCAACACGGTGATGTGCCTGATGTCTGTAACTCTATGTCCTCTACTGCTTTTTTGAGATAAGAAGGAGGAAACACGTAAATATACTTTGGAGGTCTGCTGCTATAGCTCCCACTGAAGAAAGTGAGACATGAGGATATTCAGTTAGGCAAGTGTTCCTTTCAGAGAAGCTATAATGTGGCAGGGACATGCAGATAGAAACACTCTGTCTGTGTACTTTCCCCTCTCCCTGAAGCTTTCCGCTGTCATGGTTTGCAGATTCATTAATCTTTAATCAATTGAATGCTTTCTGCAGTGAGGTTTTGAGGGAAAGAACAGGTCATGACAAGCGTTCACCTAGAATAGCTAAGCGCTCATGCACGAGCTGTGCCATCAGACCTTGCTGGGTAGCTGCAGAGAATAGACAGCGCAGCTAAAAATAGCCTTTCTTTGCAGTGTTTTTCCAGACTATTTTTGATTCTTCATTTTGATAAGGTCGACTGGCTATTTGCTAAAAATAACCAATCCCAGAAAACTGAAGACAAAAAGTTGAGTCTTTATAACCATCTCAGACTTTATAGTACATTTGTCAGCTGCAGATAATCTAGGATCTTGTCATTGGTTGGCAGTGTTTTATGTAAGGCGGTAATAAATAAAGCATTAATTGGAATGAAGAACAAATCTATCTTGCCACCTTGATTTTCTCAGATGAAATACATGTCTTTTTGTACATATATCCTTGCAAGTTATCTTGCCCTGTTCTTCATGATGCGGTCTGAAATTGCTTCAGAGAGAATCAAAAGAATCTCCTGTTAGGTCACCCAATCTTACAAAAATAGCTGCAAATGCAATTATAAGTTCAAAAGTGGCTTTACACTTTTGCATGCCTGATACTTTAGATGCAGAGATTTTCGTGGGATGACTCATGTAGCTTCCTCCATGGGAAGGTTTTTTATCCAGCGCTTGTGTGCCACCATGCCTCTGATGAAATGAAATCACCGCTCTGCCAGCAGCACAAGAGCGACAGAGGGACACTGTAACCAAGTAACTGGAGGAGGACTGCAGAGAAATTGTGTCTATAAATGATAAGGCAGATTTCAAGAAACTGGATGCTTGGGGGGCATGGGGGAAGCACACAGCAGTTAGCCCAGCTGTACGTTCTGTTGGATGCATTCTAATAGAGACAACAATTAAGGAATTAACATTTATTTAGGAAAAAAGCTATCATACAGTTCATGGAGCAGCTGTCCTTATTTAGTTAAGGTAGAGAGCTATTAAGTTTTTAGTGAGTATTTTTCCTTACAGATATTTTGCTTGGAATCTATTCAGTTTCTGTAGGAAAAAAAACTCATCTTCACAGTTTTATTACTTAAGTATGCATGGTCCTTCATAAATACTTCTCTAAAATGGGCCCCACCTATGCTGTTTTACTGCAGTGTCACACAGGTTAATAATGTGGAGATTCACAGATTCTCCCCTCCCAAAAACAGGGACATAGCAAGGGTAGACCTTAAATGTATGTTAGGGAAGTTTCTATGACCGAGAGCTGTGCTGTACAGGAAATCTCCACCTCTAACCTGAGAACACTGTACATTTCTCTGGAGTAGAGAGAGAAAGGGGAAAAAAAAAAGAGGGAAATGGAACACAGCAAGGACCATGAAACCATCCAGAATCCTCTCTGTGCTCAAATGAATGGTAACCTGAACACAAAAATCATATGTAAAGTGGACTTTATAATCTTGGCTAATTACAACGGACACAAGCAATGAAGGCACAGTGTTATACTTGATGGCATTTTATATTTTAGATGAAATGTAGCAGTTTTAGAAAATATGGATCTTACTGGCTTAATCATTTCAGGTACTGCTCCGTTTGCCTGTTGCTTGACAAGCTGGTAAAAGAAATTCAGGGAGAGACAGTCCTTAATCATCTATCTATCTTCTTTTTTTTTTCCTTTAGAGATTTGCCACACAGGGGAAAAAAAGACCATTAATAATAATGATGAGAAATAGTGAGCAGAAAGAGTATCTAACATGGAAGTAGCAGAAGGAACAAATCATTTGTACAGCCAGAGGCTCTGTTTTTTTCTATCAGGGTATTCTGGTGAGACCGCATCTGGAATATTGTGTCCAGTTCTGGGCCCCTCAGTTCAAGAAGACAGGGAACTGCTGGAGAGAGTCTAGCGAAGGGCTACAAAGATGATTAAGGGAGTGGAGCATCTCCCTTATGTGGAAAGGCTGAGGGAGCTGGGTCTCTTTAGTTTGCAGAAGAAGAGACTGAGGGGAGACCTCATTAATATTTATAAATATATAAAGGGTGAGTGTCACGAGGATGGAGCCAGACTCTTCTCGGTGACAAACAATGATAAGACAAGGGGTAACGGACACAAACTGGAACACAGGAGGTTCCACTTAAATTTGAGAAGAAACTTCTTCTCAGTGAGGGTGACAGAGCACTGGAACAGACTGCCCAGAGAGGTTGTGGAGTCTCCTTCTCTGCAGACGTTCAAAACCCACCTAGACGCCTTCCTGTGTAACCTCATCTGGGTGTTCCTGCTCCGGCAGGGGGATTGGACTGGATGAGCTTTTGAGGTCCCTTCCAATCTCTAACGTTCTGTGATTCTGTGATTCTTACAGCAAACAAGAGTCAATTTAACTTCTATATAGATATACACAGGACTTTCTAAATGTTTACCAATTCTTTTCAACCAGTAAAGGCTATTTTCATAAGTTACAGGGTTTGTACAGTCAAATAAAATGTTGCTTATTCCAACAGCAGTCTCATAACATCACATTTCTCTCTAGCCTTATTTCCAATTATATTTTGAGTTTCTCTGACCAATCTAACATTCCTCAGTGAAGAGCTCCTTGGGCAGGTGTTAAACGTGAAAAAAGCATGGAAAATATTCCATGTCACAAAGTGTGTGTCTATCCTGTTGAGTTACAGCAAGCTCAGATGGAAGTGACTGTGGGCCATATATTATTAGCTGTGAAGATTTTGGAAGTGTATTACACCGTCTTTCCTACGCAGAGGTGTGCTTTACTAACTGCTTCCAGAGACAGTATAATAAACCCGCTTTCTGAGCAGTAAATATCTATGGCTGAAAAACAAATTATATTAATTGTTACTATTGTATATTAACATATTCCAACCATAGGAGTAACCAGAACACAAAACCAAAATAAATTAGGAGTAATTAATGGGTTGAGTTTGTTACGAGAATCCCCTGAAATACCAATACAACTAATGCCAATACAGTCTTACCTGGTTCTTCATTTCAAAGAGCTTTCTCCCTACACTTTCGTTACTGAGACCCTACTTGGGATACATAAGAGGGCAGTCCAGTAAATCCATTTGTGTTTCAGGCATGCATCTGACCTTCCATTCCATTAAGGAGACCTGTCTTGTGCTATAGCTTTCTTTGTGGACACCCAAGAGCAAATGGAAAATAAATTATAATCAGCAAAGAATGTACTTAAAAATATTGCACATGGACAAATGCCAAACTAATAAGCCGATAGGATGCTTATAACTATCCCTTATATTCATCTTACCAGTTTCCTCACCAGCCTTGCCCCATCGCTGGCATCTGAGAGAAGGACTGGTTACTTCTAACAGCTGCCACACGCAGCACCGCCTTCTCCTCAGCCACTGTCAGACTCTGCTTCTCGCTGTGCAGGCAATTCTCCACCATCCCCTCACCAAAGTGCAGTCACATCAATTATTTGCTGCCTATGCTTTTGCCACTCATCATGACACACCCATCTGCCCAAATCTACGATGCCCAAGAACAAAATCAACAGATTATTTGCCGCCTATGCCTTGGTAATATCGTTTACAATACAGACTTATGCTTTTGCCACTCATCATGACACACCCATCTGCCCAAATCTACGATGCCCAAGAACAAAACCAACAGACCTACAGTGGTACTGCTGTGAGCTATCAGTCACTGACATCTCACCTCACAAACAGGTGTCTTTTACTTGAAGACTGAACCAAAGAGTAATATGAATTTCCTGTTAACTCTCAATACTACCCTCCTCCTTAATGATCTACAGAGAAGAAACCTAAGCAAGATGCATGTATTTCATGGGACCAAGGTTTTTTTTCCTGCCTTTCCAATTTCACATTGGACGCTTGTTCAGATGATCAAGTTCTCCACTTGTGTCAGTAAATTCCAACTGCAGTGACAGTGCCGAATTTAGCCTAAATTGTATCGTTCGCCTCTCTTAACTCATTTTATAAAATCAGTAAATTCCAACTGCTGTGACAGTGCAGAATTTAGCCTAAATTATATCGTTCGCCTCTCTTAACTCATTTTATAAACAGATTCCATAATGTCACCAGGATGAAATTTTGTTACTTTTAGATCAAATTACAGCAGGAGAAAGGCAGACTTCCATTTAGCTTTCATGGGCTATTTCCTTGATTAATGCGCATTAATATGCATGCACAAAAAAAAACCCAACTTAAATTCCTTTAAGATACCTACAATTTTGTAGTGCCAGAAATTAAAGAGCCTGGTATCTGTGAAAGAAGCTTTTCAACTTAAATACTTTATCACCATCATACAGTGTCTTTTAAAATGGAAAAGACAGGGATAACAGTGAAGAATACTGTTTAGTCAAAAAAATTACCCTGCAAATTGACAAACATAGCTAAAAAATTGCCTTAATTACTCTGATAGCGGTGGACGATGCCACCTTGGAAGCCTGTGGACTTAAAGCAGTGGTAGAAGCAGAATTCTCTGCATTTTCCTGCCAAAATACCTCACTGCTAACCAGAAGGGATGAACTTTCAGGAATAGGAAGGCTGCAGAAAGAACGTCTACTTCCAATTACCTCTCTGTTCTTAGCTGTTTTGCAGACACTGTGCCAAGAAGCCAATGGATGCTGTTTATTTATAGGAATGCAAAAAAAGAAGAATAGAAACAAAACCAAGCATTTCACCAGCCTGAGGTTGTTGGATACCTCTGATCTGAGGTCAGACTGGAAACCAACTAAAATTGAAAACCTTTACAGAACTCAGACTGGATGACCACAGTCCCAAGAGCCTCACCCATACATACCCTTATTTACCCTTAGCTGAGGCAAAGTTAGGGCTGACACTGGGTTCAATCTCCTAAAAACACCTCTTTTTGAAAGCAGTGATCTTCTGGCCCTGAAATAGTTACATCCGATCATCATTCAGGAAAAAGGAAACTTCACACATTTTAACTATCTGAAGTCTCTCTCTTCTTGGAAA
>NW_010180968.1:8502-14068 GCF_000695765.1 Mesitornis unicolor
GAATTCAGAAGCATAAAAAATGACACCACAGGACCTTATAAGAGAGTTAAGAGCATATTCATTAGAAATTAAATATAAAATACAATTATGCCACAGGATAGGGGACAGCAGGCAAACGTGATCCCCACTATTCCCTGCCCTCACCCCAATCCAAGGAATGCACCTATATAATACAAATTAGAGATTTCAAACAGGGCGGGAGAGGAGGGGTTTTACAAAGTGATTTTCTTGCTATACAGAAAATATATTATTTGCTAAAAGTCACTGCTGAGCTGTTAGGGGCCCAGGGTCAGTCACTGCTCAGGAAAACCCCCTGAAGGCACACTGACCCCTACTGCTTCCCCAGCAGTTTGCTGAACACATCGTAGATCTCTGGCTTTTCCTGTGCAAACTGCTCAGCTGTATTTTTCTGTAGCCAGTCGGATGAACGCATCTGTTGCTGCAGGAGGCCAATGAGGTCTCCAAGGTTGGAGCTACTTGCACAGGTAGGCTCCTGGTGGCGGGACACAAAAATGACTTCATCTGTGCTATCTGCTTTGCCATCCTGATCTGACTGACAAGGCTGCTCCTTCTCCTCAGCCAGTATCTCCTGCTCCCGCTCTTCTAAAACCTTGCGGATCCGTTGCATACCTGCAGTGGTATAAAGACGATAAACACTAGTGGGTTAGTTGAAGCCACTGGTGTCCCCAAAGCCATCAGATTCAGAAAAATTTGGAAAATGGAAGAGAGGAAAAACAGAGAAAGCATAAGAGAATAATAATAGGATAAGTTTAGGATTGAGGAGAGTAGGAAACAGTGCTGCAGAAGTTCTGGTGGGAGCAAAAAGAGAAAACATTACTCACCTAACTGTAGCCGGTGGGTCTTGTCAGCAAAGATGATACGGAACCATCCAGGCTCACTGCATTCAAAGGCTTTACCACAGGACAGGAGGACCTTGTTATCTAGAAAACGTCTCCAGAGCAGCATCTCCTCCTCAAATGTGCCTGTCTTAAGGTACTAGGAGAGTCAGCAGAAGGGCCAGTGGTTAGTAACATATAGGCTAACTCATTGAGATCCTCATGAATTTGTGATTCCCATGAGGTCTGCAAAGGCCAGGGGAGACACCTTTTACCTCTGAAGTACAGCAGTTGTGATATAAAGGAAGAAATGGGAAGGAAAGTGGCTTGAGAGCAGTAAAGTTCCTGCAAGGAGGGAAATGCAGACAGACGAAAGGAAAAGAACAGACAGAAATACCAGGCAGCCCTTCCCTCTGCTCATCAGACAACAGATGTGGCTTTAACAAAATGCTTATCACAACATTAATCTTTCCTCTAGACACAGTTGCACCACGTGCCTGCCTTCAACCCAGGAGAAGTCTTCCTTCCTAAGAGTACCAACCTTTCGGAAATCGATCCAGACAAAGAAGCCTGCATTGCGGTTGAGAAAAGGAACTCCAAGTGTCTTCAGCTCATCTGTCACATATGTATGGGCAGCTTTCAGACGGGCGTGGTTGGCCCTCAGGTATACCTGGTTGATCCAATCTGACCAGAAGGGGAAGATAGATAAAGAAAAAAAAATCACAAATTGACAAAGAATTCAGAGTTGTTCAGGTTTCTGAAACACTCACGATGCCTTTTTCCAATTCACCGTTTGCCTTCTATTTTTGTTTTCTGTTTCCTCAAAAAGCAGAAAGGGAAGCAAGAACTGTTTAGCAGTTTCACATCTAAGCAGAATAATATCTTTTTTACCTTCCTGAGGAAGCTTCTCTACATTCATAGCTCCTAGTTGCTGCACTCCACCCAGGGCAAAGCTGGAAATCCAGCTGGTTCTAGGCAATACTGGCTATTTCTATACAAATAGCTATCACACTTCTTCAGAGCTGTTCCTCTAATTCTGCTGGTCAGAAGCTCTGCAGAAATGTTCCTTTTTTTGTAGAATTGTCAGCCACATGTTACATGGGCAGCTTCAAGATTATGGTAGAATGTCAATTAAGCTGTACAAACATTTGGGAAAGTAAGAGGAGAGGATGCCCCAGATACCAGTACACAGAGAGCAGCAGAGGATCCTACATGAAGCTACTGACTCACCTCTGTCTCTAAGCAGCTGTGCAACCTTGTGCTGGACAGGTCCACAAACCCCATGGAAATAACACAAAGAAGCCACTGCATCAGCAACATCTTGGTTCTCTGTATATAAAGTACCAAAACGAATCCCAGAGACCGCAAAATCCTGCAGGAGATACAAAGAGGCTACTTTATTGCACAGGAAGACCGAGATCCTATTACTTCTGCCTTGTTCTCTCCAGCATGAGAAACCTGAGGACACCTGGCCAACCGTACCAGCCAGGAAGCCACAGCATGGTGGGAACCAACACTCACCTTGGTTATTCCCCACATCACATGAGTCCGCTGTGGATCAGGCAATCTGTATGTAGAAGGATGCAGATGGGCAGTTAGTGTCATAGGTGCTGAAGCTTTTGGATCACCAGTGCAGCATTGCAGAAACAGAGAGGCAGCATTACACACTGACAGTGCAGCACAGAACATCAGTCAAGTAGGGAAAATTCAAACCCAACCTGATTTTAGAAGCTAGGAACACTCTGGAACTAGTTTTAGATGCAGTTTTAAAATATTTCAGATAGACAAATACTTGCAAGGGCTATATTTCACACGCAGATTTCCTGCACATACAAAGTGTGTACATATAATGCTAGAAATCAGGCCTGTGCCAATGTATTTGCCAGGAACTAAAAGTAATTTTCTTTCCTTCAAATCCCTATATTTTGCAGGCAATAAAGTTCTTCTTTTGCAATGTTGTACATCCAAGCCCAGCAACACTGAGCTAACACCTAACCAAGTGTATTCTATTTCCTTGCAATTGAGCACAAAACAGAAATTGAACACCACTGGTGAAAACTAGATTTTTTTAAAAAAAAAAAAAAACCAAAACATTGTCTTTTTAAAAGGTGAGATTTGCAAAATTTCTCATCTCATTAAACTGACACCTAATAAAACCCATTTTCCAGTCTGTAATAACAGTGTGATCCGTGACTAGTGTATGAAAAAAAAGAAAGCAAACAGCAACAGAAAGCCTTTACAGGCATCAGCAGAAACATGGGAAATGGTAACAATGTTTAGGCAGGAAGAAAAGCCTCATCCTCAACTAATGAAACATCTGTTTCCAGTTTTGGGGACTGTCACAAGCAAGTACCAAAGCACACAATGAAAAGTGTACCACAACAGAAGACTAACTACCATGTTTTACTTGCTAGACTGCACTTGACAAAATTTATTTGCCATTCAGTAATTACAAAAAAAATAAAATAGTGTAAGGCAGATTCAGAATTTGCTAGCTCATGACTTCACTTCCAGGCACAAGCTCTCAGCAAGGCATCATGTTGAGCTGTCACTGGAAGATGACCAGGGAAGTAGGAGCTGATTTTACCTGTCCATGCCTAGGACACTGTGAAACGTGGCTGATTCATCAAAAACTGACAGCATGTAGATCTCATCTACTATCACATGCAATTCGTGTCTGCAAAAGGACAAAATGGAGATTACGAAAGAAGGCTGCTTCTGGTTTAGAAGCAGAGATAAATTCTGGACTGCAAAGACTCGCTTTATACAAAGAAGAAGGACACCAAGTTTAGCAGAACAGAAGCATTTGTTTCACAGCTCAAGGTCTATTATGTGTACATTGACATGATTTGATATATATCCACCTGTCACCCACTGCAGCCATATAATGAGATAAAAATTCAGTCATTTCCAATGCACTAGTGAAAGTTAACTCCTGTATGTACTACTCATCTAGAGTAAGTTGTATCATCTTTGACAAAATTTCAGAGGGTATCCATGATCCATAATGAAGCTGGAAAACCATATTCATATATTTCTTTTTCTCTGCTCACACAGAGAAACTGAGAGGAAAGGAACTCAGTTTCCTGCCAAAGAAGCACAGCGTGATGGTGTTTGCTAGGACTACTAACAAATAAAACTTGCATTCCTTGATGAAAGTTGCTTTGCCACTCCAAATGACTGCATGGTCCACGCTCCCTTGTCCCCATCATTCCCCTCTCCTCTCTTAAGCCCACCACTGTGTGTGAAGAACAGACTGTTTGCCTGACTTAAGAGATATTCAAGACAAATTCAGGGACAGCGAGCAGTCCACCAGATTCTGGAAGCCATATCTGACTCAAGATGCCTCAGTCTTCCCAATAGACTTACCTCTTTGCAAATTCCAGGTAATCCCGTAGCTCTGACAAGGAGTAGATGTCCCCGAGGGGATTTTGGGGATTCAGAAGAATTAAGGCCCTTACAGTGACACCCTGCAGAACACAAATAAGGCAGTATTAAGAGAGAGCCCATCATGGGATAAATTTTCAGTTGCTCTACTTGAGCAGTGAGTGTGACACAAGATTCCCCTTAAGCTTCCACCTTAACTTTTCCCCTCAAAGGTTAGATTTGTATGAGAATACTTTTAGCCACAAATTAAGATTTTTTTTTACAATTATATCACTAGCAAAGTAAACCGAGGAAAATATTATAGAATTATTCTGATTTTGAAAAAAGTGAGTCTGCCACAACTGTTGTTATTTGGTCAACCAACTAATGAGAAAGATGCTCTCACACATTCTCAGCATGGAAGAAAACTTTCTCTGAACTGCATCAGTAACTGGGAAGTAACAAATTACTGACAATTGCCCACAAAGGAGGCAAGAAAGATAGGAATTTGAGCTACATGGATGCAAACTGTTCTCATTTAGAGCACACTTGGCTGGAGATGTCAGAGCCAGTAACGATCTAAAGATGCAGCTAAACAGACATAGGGCTTTGGACAGCATCAAAACTTACAGGCTAAGTCTTCAGAAAGATGATACTAAAATATGCATTTATCTTCTAGATTTGCACCTCTCTCCCTCTTGCAAAAACTCTCAGAGGTCTTAGTGGATTCATCTGCACTACTGTACAGAGCAGTCAGTTTGGGGGTAACTCAGCTGGCCTTCCTGAAGGAGAAACCCTGGGTAGCCTCTACTTTTTAGTGCATGCCCAAGGACAGGACTTTTTCTATGATACAAATGTGTTCCAGTGCTTTGTGAATGGTCTGGTGCTCCTGGTTTATCCTTTCTGCTGTGACCAAATTGCACAGACATGACACCAAGCAATTCCCCCTAAGATTGCTCCTGAGTTTGCAAGCAGCCTAATCTCAGGTGTTCTACAAGGACAATCAGAAAGCAAGGTGCTAAATTTTGAAAGTGCTTTGATCTTTAGGACACTTCTGAGACCTGCTGTCTCAAACATACTGCAGACTTTACCGGTAATACGAAGCTCAGCTATACTCACCTCTGACCTGGCATCCTGCAAGGCCTTTTCCAGCTTTTCCACTGTAAGCTGAAAAGGCCGAGTGCTCGTTCCAGTAATCTGAAAGACATCGCAAAGATAAAAAAGGCCAAGTTATTTCAACAGAGTCTGCCTTAAGCCAGTCTCCTGAGAAGTATTCTACAAAAGAAAAGAAAAACCCAACAATAATGACCTAGCATCCATCTTCTTATCTTTTTTTCAGCAAGGCCAAGTGCCGGGTCCTGCAC
>NW_010180969.1:0-3524 GCF_000695765.1 Mesitornis unicolor
GGGGTATCGGCCACACCTCCTCAGCCTCTGAAGTCTTTGCAATGCACCGAGCCTCCTCGGTTAACCCGCCCCAGAAGGATTTGGCTCGTATTTGTCCCTCCGTAGGCGGATCGGGGTTAGGGGAGTGAGGGGAGGGGATGTTTGTAGGGGATGCGTGATCCTTCTGCATATCTTTACTTTCGCCAGGATGGTTACATGGGGGGTCCAAAGTCTGTATAGATGCTCCGATCCCCACTTTCGGGGTGGACAACAAACAGCTCTTTGTCACACTCCAGGAGCAGTCTCTGAAATGGAAACGGTCTACCTCTTCTCCCACACCAAAGATGCTAGGACTGAAGACTGTTGCTGGCTCTTGTCTTTTCTATTAAGCCAATTTGTAGCCCAACAAAGCTTTAGATTCAGGGCTTCCTTGCTTCTCTGGGAAGTCATCATTTGCCACCAGGCTTTCTGTGCAGCTGCCCAGAGTGCTGCTATCAATATGGCAAACGTTCGACCCTAACTCACACCAGAAGGGGACTAGGACTGAAAGCTGTTGCTGATTTCTCCTTCCATGCAAAGTGCTTCTGTAGCCAAACGAAGCTTTGGGCTGTGACGTTCTGTGTTTGGCTGTCTCGTCCACGTTCGCCTCCAATTTTTGTGGCTGGGGGTACGAGGCGCCCCTCCAAAGGAAAACGGCGCTCTTCTCCCACACCAAAGATGCTAGGACTAAAAACAGGTGCTGGTCTTATCTGAACGATTGCCAAATTAAAACCAGGATGTGGGAAGGTACAGAGAAGACCTGGTGGCTTACGTTGGCTTCCCAGGGAAGCAAAGAAGCAAAGAACTCCAGGATTTGTGAGGGTACAAAACCTCTTAATAGAAAAGAGAGGACCCTTGAAGAGGTTTCAGTCCTATCATCGTTACAGTGGAAGTAGAGATTGCATATTTCCAATAGAGAGATTGATCCTCACAAACCACGAAAATAGGAGGTGAATATGGACTAGCTACCAAAGAATGTAAGGGCAGAGAGCAAAGCTTCGTTTGGCTACAGAAGTACTTTGTACGGAAGGAGAAATGCAGCAACAGCTTTCAGTCTAAGCCCCTTTGTGCTGTGAGTTAGAGTCAAACGTTTGCCATATTGAAACCAGGCTCTGGGCAGCTCCAGAGAAAGCCTGGTGGCAAACGATGGCTTCCCACTGAAGGAAGGAAACCCAGAACAAAAAAGTTGTGGGTCTAAAAATTGGCTTAATAGAAATGACAAGAGCCAGCAACAGTCTTCAGTCCTAGCATCTTTGGTGTGGGAGAAGATACTGACCGTTTCCATTTAAGAGACGGCTCCTACCAGTAGTCACGAAAATTGGAGGTGAAGGTGGACGAAATAACCAAAGAAAAAAAAGGCACAGCCCAAAGCTTTGTTTGGCTAGAGAAGCACTTTGCATTAAAGGAGAAATCAAGCAAGAGCCTTCATTCCAAGTCCCTTTCCTGTGTGAGTTAGAGTCAAACATTTGTCATATCGATAACAGGCTCTGAGGAGCTCCAGAGAAAGCCAGGTGGAAAACGATGGCTTCTAAGGGAAGTAAAGAAGCCTAGAACCAAAAGCTTTGTTGGTCTACAAATTGGCTTAATAGAAAAGACAAGAGCCAGCGACAGTCTTCAGTCCTAGAATTTTATGTGTTGGAGAAGAGCTTGACCATTTCCATTTCATTTGTCATATCGATAACAGGCTCTGAGGAGCTCCAGAGAAAGCCAGGTGGAAAACGATGGCTTCTAAGGGAAGTAAAGAAGCCTAGAACCAAAAGCTTTGTTGGTCTACAAATTGGCTTAATAGAAAAGACAAGAGCCAGCGACAGTCTTCAGTCCTAGAATTTTATGTGTTGGAGAAGAGCTTGACCATTTCCATTTGAAACACAGCTCGTACCAGCAGCCACGAAAATTAGAGGCGAAAATGAAAGAAACTCTTAAAATGCCACAGAATGATGAAAAAACAAGAATAGGCAGAAACGCCTAAAAAACTGAAAAAAAATCAAAAAAAAGAGAGAACTAGAAAACTCCTCAACTATGCCTAGAAACTCCTAAATACCCAATATATGTAGCAAAAGCCCCAATATCAGCCAGAAAAGTCAGAAAAGCTGAAATAGTTCCTTTTCTTAAAGAGCTAAAGTCATAAAAAGACAGATACGTCAAGAAACTCTTAAATTGATACAAAATGATAGAAAAGTGAGAATAACAGGGAGAAACATCTATAAAGCTGAAAAATATCAAAAACAGGTGAAAAACACAAAACTCAGCAGTTATGCCTAGAAACTTCTGAATTGCCAATATATGTAGCAAAAGCCCTGAAATCACCCAGAAAAGCCAGAAAAGCTTAAAATGTTTCTTTTCCAAGGTGTTAAATTCGAAAAGCAGCAGATATGTCGAGAAACTCTTAAATTGACACAGAATGATGGAAAACTGCGAATAATAAAAGCAGAAACGCCTAAAAAGCTGAAAAAGTTCAAAAAAAGAAGAAAAACAGAAAACTCTGCACTTATGAATAGAAACCCTTAAATTGCCAGTATGTGTAGCAAAGGCCCAGCATCAGCCAGAAAAGTCAGAAAAGTTGAAATAGTTCCTTTTTTAAACTGCTAAGGTCGAGAAAGGACAGACATGTCAAGAAATTCTTAAATTGCCACAAAACGATGGAAATGCTAGAATAATAGGCAGAAGCTTTCAAAAAGCTGATAAAAAATATAAAAAAAGAGGAAAACAGAAAACTCAGAACTTTTGTCTAGAAACTCTTAAATAGACAATATATGTTTCAAATGCCCCAATATCAGCCAGAAAATCTAAAAAAGCTGGACAAGTTCCTTTTTAAGGGTTCTAAAGTCTAAAAGCAGCAGATATGTCAGGAAACTCTTAAATTGCCACAAAATGATGGATAAGCAGGATTAATAGGAAGAAACTCCTAAAAAGCTGGAAGAAATCTAAAAAAGGAGAAAAACACAAAACTCAGCTCCAATGCCTAGAAACTCCTAATTTGCAATATATATAGCAAAAGCACCAATATAAGCCATAAAAGCCAAAAAAGCTGAAAAAGTTTCTTTTTTAAGGTGCTAAAATCAAAAAGCAGAAGATATGTCAAGAAACTCTTAAATTGCACAAAATGATGGCAAAGTGAGAATAATAGGCAGAAACGCCTATAAAGCTGTAAGAATTCAAAAAAAGGTGAAAAACACATAACTCAGACTTATGGCTAGAAACCCCTAAATACCCAATATATGTAGCAAAAGCCACAATATCAGCCACAAAAACCAGAAAAGCTCAATAAGTCTCTTTCTTAAGGTGCTAAAGTCGATAATGAGCAGATAGGTCAAGAAACTTTTACATTGCCACAAAATGATGGAAAAGGGAGAATAGTAGGCAGAAACGTTTAAAAAGCGGAAAAAATAAAGAAAATGAGAAAAACAGAAAACACAGCAGTTATGCCTAGAAACTCTTACATTGACAATATATGTAGTAAAGCTCAAGTATCAGGCAGAAAAGTCAGAAAAGTTGAAATAGTTCCT
>NW_010180970.1:0-285 GCF_000695765.1 Mesitornis unicolor
CCAATCCACCTATGCAGCCCAGTCCAATCTATAACAATAATCCCAGCCAGTAATCCAAAATACAATCCAATGCATTCTCGTCCAACAAACCAACGCAACTATGCAATTCAGTCCCATCTAAGAGTCAAATAGAACAATACAGTCATGCCAAACATTCCAATCCAATCCAACAGTCAAATGCAAACCCATCCAGCAGTCCAATCTAACAACGCAATGCAATCCTGCCCAACAGTCCAGTGCAATCCAACAATTCAACCCAATCCAGTCCAAAAATGAAATGACATC
>NW_010180970.1:427-781 GCF_000695765.1 Mesitornis unicolor
AACCAAGAGTCAGTAATTTAACTCAATACAATGCAATTCAATGCAATAGAGCAATCACATAATCCAAGACAACACACAGCTCGTCTTTTCTGGGACCAATTACCAGGATGCAGCTGCTACTCCTCTAAAGCTTCTCGTGGCACCTGCAAAATAAAAAGGAAGGCACATGCTGAGGTACTGTCCAAAACCACAGTCAGCCTGCACCCCTTGACATCTCTCAGTCCTTTACCACAGTCGCTTGCCTGCCTTGTATCTGCCGCTTTCGTGTGGCCAAAATCTGGCTTGTTCAGCAGCTGTGAAATACACACAAAAAGGGAAGGTCGCAACTTCACCCACAACGCAACATCTGAAAAT
>NW_010180971.1:0-3053 GCF_000695765.1 Mesitornis unicolor
CCGGGGTTTTGCTGGGACTGGGGTTGCGGAGCTGGGCACTGTTTCCCGACCCCACCGAGGTGTGTCCCGACCTCCCACTGAGGGAGCAGGCAAAGCCCCTCGCTGCCTGCCGAGCTGCCCACCCTTCGTCTTTGGGGCTGGGAGACCCGCGCTGCCCGATCGGTGCCTCGGTTGTCTCCACACGGGGCCAGGCACACCGTGCGGAGCCAGCCGTGTTCGGGGGTGACCGCCTGGCTTGGCCTCCCTGGCAGGTTTTTATCCTGCAATATGGTGAGCTCTCCCTTCTGCAGCAACGGGCGAGCTATTGTTGGTTAAGCTCAGCAGGTTTGAGAGTCCTCATTGCACTAGGCTATGGGCAAGCATCATTTTTACTCCAAAGATCTCTTCGATAAAACCCTGCAGCCCTCTTCTTCTCCTCCTCCCATTGCACGCCCTCCTCCCCCACTCTTCCCCTACCATATGCTCCCTTACCCGGTATCTTAAACCAGGTTGGCAGCCACAATCATTGTCATTTTCTGGAAATGTCAACAAGCTCATGATCATAGGCAAGGAGCCATTCCCAAATTTGCAAGCACATTGCTATTTGTTAGACCAGAGGCAAGAGATCTTCTGAGCTCTTCAGATTCCGTTTGATCCTGGTACACGATATTTGTACCGAGACATCCCCACCTGCATGGGGGAACCAGCGGAGCAGTCACTTCTCTCCAGACAGCTCTGAAGGTCTCAGCCAGAGGCCAGTGTGCTTTTGGGTCTCGGTGCTCGCTGAGTGCCTGTTACACCATCCAGCACTGGCTTAAATCTTGGGCATTTGATGGGGTGTGAGCTATCACTGAAGCTCCATTAGCTTTGCCTTTGCTTGCATTCCAACAGGTCTTCTGAAATGGGTGTGCAGCCTGTATGAGTTAAGTTCTAGAGATGAGTTAAGCCGTCTGAAACGGGCGTATTTTGAATTTCACTCATGCTGCTCACTCAGAAACTAAAATTTACAGCAATAAAGTAGAAGAATACAGCTCTCTCCCTGCTGAGCATGCATTCATGTAAATACTTTACACAAGGCTCTTCAGTCCCCATCCTCTGGCCCTAGCCAATGCTCTTGATCACCAATGCTCACGTCACCATCAGAAAAATACAAATGTCTGAAAACTACCTTCCTCCTGGGCTCTTTCCCAGTTTCTTTTCTCTTCGAAACAAGGCTTAGCAATCATGATTTTACCAGCACATTTTACACCAGCAGTGTAGATGATAGAGCAAACTGCAGCCAGACCTACTCTGGCACTGAACTGGGGGTGGGGATCCTGAACCCTTTGTGTCTGCTTGGATCCCGTCACACACACCGGTACGCAGAGCAGCAGTAGCTGCCTGGGGTAAAGGTAAGGCTGTTCAGACGAGTCAATGGAAAGGATTATAAACCCAAACTTTTCTTGGCAGACTACGTGGGAAGCAGAATTTTGCAGTCTCATTAATTTTTCATGCTGATTTAACATACTCAGGAGTCTCATTAACAAAAAGATTGTAGGTCTTCCCAAGGATATGCACTATCCTACTGCTAGGCAGAAGAAGCAAAACAAATAGCAAGTACCCAGCAGTTTTTCAGTGCAGGAGCATTTGACCCAGCCTGAGGAGATGAATTGCTCAGGAGGCGCCTGGCTCTCCCTGTCAGCAAGGCAGAGGAGCTAGCTAGCAAGGTGAGGGGGAAACACAACGAACCCTTCCCTAATCTCTGGAAAAGGGCACTCTTATCTAAGGAGAAAACACAAGCAAAGAAGCTCTTTTTTTTCTTGAGAGCTCCATTGCTGTTTTGCTCGTGGTAGGTTCAAAGAGAAAACCTACCTCTATTTAAATTCCGTTCTAAAACCCCATTCATCAAAAGTCATTTACAGCTCTCAAAGAAAAAGCCACTAATCTAGATAGAAGCTGACCTAGAGCACACGGTTTTAATTCAGAAATAATTTGTATTTTCTTTCATTTGGGAATACTTGCTGATATGTGAGCAAAACCTTGCTAGAGTAAGAAAATGGAAAAAAACCTAAAAACTAGCTTCTGATTTTATGAATTAAATTTTGCAGTGCCTAATGTCTAATTGAGCAAAGGTTCCCGGGGGAAAAGGAGCTCTGGCTGCAGTGAAGATAGACTCTTGTCCTTTGTCTCACTTGTTTTGAGATTCTTCTGTCATCAGGAGAAGTTGCAGTTTGACTCAGGCATCAGAGCTCCATTCACTTGGCAGGTGTTTCCCATCTTTCATATGCAAAGTGCTGCTTTCCAGATCCTCTATTTTGTATGCAAAGGGTGAGGTAATCTTTCTATTAAAAAAAGAAGTGCTTATAGAAATGGTTTTGGGGATGAGGATGGCATTAGGCAGACTGATAAAGAAGCCATTCCTTCAAAACGCTGAATATTTTTGGCCATGTCCTGCTGACACCTTCTCCAGAGTAGTGTCTGAGCTTCATAGCGGGACACTGGTGTCTGCTAGGAGTGAGACAGCCCATACTGGGGAGGGGGTGGACTCACAGCATTCAGCCCTTGGCTACTGCCACAGACTGTGCAGTGCCCACCACTGCTCCGCATCCCAGCAGAGGTGGAACAGCAGAAAGCTGTCGCCTAAGAAAGCTTGACCTTATCATGGCAGTTTTCTTGTGGGAAGAAGCTTCTGTCCTTTTGCTGGTTCCCCCACATCAAGTAGGCTGCCTGTGTGCCGGTACTCATCTCAGAAAGGCCTGTTGCACTCCAAGTGACTCGGGCGGTTTCATAAATTGGGTTATTATACTGTCTAGACACCTCAAGGACAGAGAAGGGGAAGAAAATGGCGTGAGAAATGGAACTCCTTGCTGTGGGTAACAGGAGCAGTTAACTCCAGTCTGTCCCTTACCCTACACCTCCTCCTTGTCTCTTTGGTTGCATCCAGCTGAGGTTGAAGAAGAAAATGGAGGCTGTCACGCTTCCTCTGTAGGCTTTTCTGTGGCTGAGTAACCATTTCTGCCCACTCAGTTCCAAAGATGTCAAATATCTGACACGGCCCAGACTGGGAATTAACATAAACAAATGTTTCTCTTTCC
>NW_010180971.1:3084-5890 GCF_000695765.1 Mesitornis unicolor
GATGTTAGTTTTTGCGAGTGTCAGTGTGGCGATCAGAGTCCAGTGCAGTGCTCTGCCCACATCTTCTCCTGCCTGACAGTAAGCACATACCAAAAACTCCCCCACGATCATTTTTCTAGCATAGTTCAGTGTCCTGCAGGCCCAGAAAAGTAATAGCGACGTGGTTGCATGCAAAGCAAGGACCAGCCTACATCTCTGGCGCAGACCTAAGCATATCAAACACCAAGCCTGCCAGCACTGTGGCTAATTGGGAGTGTAGCAAGTGAAGGCTCAAATTCTACAGAACTGCCAGCAGTGATTAGCCAAGCTGATCCTTATTTGTGAGCTCCAGGTTTCCCTGGAGATTTTGGATAACCAAGGTCACATTGTCATGGAGTTGGAGAGAGATGAACATAAGGCAACTTATATCCAGAGGGTGATTGACAGAATGGTAATTGTTTCGTCTGAAAGGAGAAAATGAAGAAGAGTCACGAGTGAATGACTTGAACTAGCCTGCCAAAGTTATTCTAAAATGTGAAGTCACTGAGCAGGCAGGGGATTGAGTTAAGAGACAACATGCGGGGGAAGAACTGGACTTGACAGTATTTCACAGGAAGATGGTAAACAAGAATGGGCTTTCATGTGAAATATTAGAATCAAATATATTAACGTGTGTGCGTAAAAACGGGAGGCAATATCCAAGAGTTCATCATCTGCTTTCCCCACCAGGAGGTTTTGTAGCTGAGGGGTTTTTCAAGGAGGGATTTTTCACTGCATGTCTCCTGCATCTCCCTGACCATCTCCAAAGCAAATTTTGTGAAAGCCTTTTTCTTCTCTCCAGAGTTACATATTCACAATCAGATGAAGCAGATGTGGCAGTACAGCCATCAGACTCCTTTGGTTATAGCAAGCCTCCGGTTCCAGCTTCCTATGCAGATCCAGCAGTTTAAATGTAAAAGAACTTTGGTTTTGCTTTGGAAAAAAAACAAAACGCAAATACTGTACAGGTGTGGGCATACCAAAAGCACACATTTTCAGTGCAGAAATGTCCCTTTGAATTATAATGCATTATAGGAAACCATCACCTACTTAAAGTGAACAAAACTTTGGAAAATGACAGAATCAAGGTAGAGGGAAAACAGTAACTTAGAGACATCAAAAATGGAGTGAGAAAAGGTTTAGAACTTGTCAAAGCATAACTACCACAATCCCAGCTCCATGATGGGAATTCCCTGAGCCTGCACTTCAGTCACCAAATGTCTGGGACTGGGGAGAGGGAGATGAATCACACTTGAAGCTCAAAGGAGCTGGGATTCCCCAAGTCAGCTCACCCCAATAAACCCCCTGCAGCTTGGCAGAGCCACAGGGGCTGTGGTGGTCAGCATCTCCCAGTCAGGTTGGTTCTATAATTAGTAGCGATGGGCGATGACTAATTAAAAATGTCATTTTATACGTTGACTATCACAGACCGTAATCTTTCCTTCGTCTGTCGGCAGTGCACCTGCCTTGTGCTGCAGCAGTGCAGCTGAACCTGAATCCCTCCTGATGCAGGGATGGCTGTGAGGAGGCTGTAACAGTTCCAGGCAAGACCTTAGATCACACGTTACCAACAGCTCTGCTGACGTTTGATTGATAATGTCATGTATTGCATTCACAGACACCAATGGCAAATTTGTAGTCGTCTGTTGTAAACTACCTTTATACAGAGCTGTAACACAAATCAGGCACTTGAAAGTCTGGGTAATCCTGTCACTAATCCATCTGTGGCAAGACAGCAAGGAGTTCCTGCAATGTGGTTGATATTCTTTGTTTTGATAAATTCTGTGGGTGAATGGCATATCATTGTCACAATCTGTTCAGGAGCTCCTGCTTTGGCCCTCAGCGCTCCCTCTTGCTGTGTTGAACTAGCTCATGTCTTACTAGTGCTTTGGGTTGTAGACCAGAGACAATCAAGTGCTGGAACTGCCGGAACCAACCTGTTGAGCTTATCTCAGTGAGGTGCGCACACATCTGTCTGCTGGCTTTCTGGCATCTGCTTCAGTGCAAACTTTGACTTCTTGGAGCCACTTTGTATGTCTGTTGTCATAGGAAATTGTAATGGGCTCACAGATGCTGTCTGACGTTGCTCTCTTGGCATGTATGACCTCTTCTGAGGATGCAAAGAAGCTCACTTACACAGACACTGGTATTTGCGGATGATTTTAATACCATTTTGTCATTTCTTCTCTCTTGCCTTGGCCACTACCAAAAATCATTCAACAAAGGAATGTGATGATCCAAAATAAAATCCCGCCCTCATGTAGTTCCCCACCCACTCCTGCATGGCCTGAGCTTCACAAAATCTGTATTTGAATGTCAGTTATTGCTTCTGAAGAGAGTGTCATTGAAATGAGGACCTTTGAACTCACCATCCGTGTCTGTAACTATGCTGCAGCTGTCTTCTGGCTTACTAACTAAAATGAGCATTGGATGGTGCCTACTCAGTTGAGATTGCTTTGTCACTAGTCCCTGGACTGCTACACTTGCACAAGTAATGCTGTGTGTGATGTCTGTGCCCTGAGACTCCACACCAGCACTGGTATAACTGCTACCACAAACATTACTCTCTTGTAATTATTTTAATAAAATAAGCCCATTTTGTACAATCATAAAATATAGTTTCTCTGTGTTGATAAACTCAACTGAAGTTGGAAAGTACACAGCACAAGCTGCCAAGGCCAATATGTCCTTAATTCTAGAAAAAAATACCAATTTTCAAGCAATACTGAGCTAATAGTATTCTTCAAATCCCTTTTGTCACAGAATCACACAGAATCACAGAACCACA
>NW_010180972.1:0-55403 GCF_000695765.1 Mesitornis unicolor
GTGGCCAGCCCAGCCCTAAACCATGACATAGGACTTTAAAAATTCAATCTATTATTAAAGAGCTGAAGTCACATTTAAGTTATTTTACTACTTCCATTAGGTATATATTTTGTTTATGAAGAGAAAAAGCAAGTAGAATAGGAGAAAAAAAAAAAAAAAAAGACTCTCTTCCTCCCTGTCTCCTATTCCTGCCTCTCCAAAGCCCTGGAGATTCAGCACATTCCTCAATTGGTTTCAGCCTGCTATATCCAGCTTTTTATATCACAGTACACCAACCAGGAGTTAAATTCAAATTTTGGTGCAACAGTGATGAAATACAAGATCTGACAGCACCAGGTTATTTACTTTCTTTTAATCCTGTTGTGACTGGAGGAACTAGGGGGCAGAGAGAAGACTTCTGCAAAATACAACAAAAGATGTCCCTTTGTTAAAAAATCATAGTCTAACGAAATAAAACCAAATCAACCAAAACACAACAGGGCTGAAGCTTATATTGTGAGCTCTCTAGGACAACCACCATCTTCTTGTGCCACGTTCACACTATACCTGACAGAGTGCTGCTAACCTATAACTAGAGTTTCTAGACAGTTCTAAAGTACAAAAAAATTATTAGGATAATAATCCACAATGGACTGGATGGTGACTTTTTAACACCTTGAAAGAATTAGTGTGTCTGAATGCTCAATGAGTATCTAATGCATATCAATGAATGCAGTGCTTCCTCAGCCTGGATGTAAGAGTTATTAAATTTGACAATAATTCTTTATTAAAACATAATACAGAAACACGTGTGTATGCACAAAATGATGCAGAAGGGAGGGGGAAAAATAATCAAAGAGAGTTAAATTGTTTCTTAGGAATGACTGTTGGCATAATTTTAAAATATACTTTACTTATATTAAGTTCCAAGCTGTGCTAAAGGGTTTCGGTAGCATATATTTTATTCCCTGTTGGTAATAAATGTGTTTCACTTGGCACCACTGCTATATCAACTGTCACAGCCTCCATCCATCCATCACTAGGTAGTTTTCAAAACCTGAAAGATTCTTTTAAATACAGCTGTAACTCATTAGCTTCTTTTTGCCAATCTAGTTGCAATACACTTCTTCAGTTTCTCATTGAATGACAGCACCATTTTCATGCCTTGGTTTTGACTCTAAAATCAGTAAAATTAGAGTGCCACAAGTATAGCAAATTTAACTATGTCATCCTTTCTGTTTCTGGCTCTCAGTTAAATTATTAAGGTCTATTTTACCAATATGTTTGTCCTCTTGACTTTATTTGGGTTGTGTGGGAGGGACAGCAAGGACAGAAGTGGCTATCTAATCAGAGCAGAAATTGCAGGGGAAAGGGGAGGGGAAAGTGGTACAGTCATCTTTCCCATCCAATAATCCTTTCCCAAAGTACATCTGACAACAAAGTGCACAGATTTATTACTACTTCACCACTTGGTCCATGGAGCTACCAACCCTGTGTTGACTAAGGAGTACATACCACGTACCATCAACTAGAAAATCCAACTAGGTAGAGAGAAGCATCACAGGCTCAATTGACTGAATCTGTTCTACCTCTGTGGGAAAAACCTTTAAGTCTAAAGGAATGCTGAAAACAGGGAGCATATACCCCCAACCGTGCAGATACTCTCCTGCTAGAACTCTTCTCTCAATTACGTCCACGTTTCACAGAGTCCAGAGTAACTGCTTCTGCAGGATTACAAAAAAAGCATTGTTTTCTGTGTCTGACACATCTGCCACATCATCAGATGAGAGGGATGGTTACAAACTGTAGCTTCTTGAGACAAGGACCAGTACTTACAGACCATTTTCACATCTGTATGGAAAGATCAAGACTCTTGAGACCTGAGGAATCTTTAGTCCAGAAAAGTAAGTCTAGGCTTCTTTGCCCTTTCTTGAATTTATTTAGAAGTTATAACCAGACACAAGAAAGAGTTTCATTACAATGTTTACAGCCTCCACAATACATCCATGAAATGCTGTCAGCTTTTGTAACGTTAATGACATACAAATAATGCCATGATATCATATAAAGGCTTAACAAATACTCATCTAGAACTACAAACATGATTCACCCATTACAAATTAAACCATAAGAAATTATGTAAAATTAAATAATCTATGAAGCTCTTGTAAATAAAGTTTTTTGTATCTCTGCCACCATGTAATTCTTCTGAGTATCTTTTTTCCATGGAGACATACAACTGTACAGATGTAAACAGAGGACACAGAATCAGAATTGTTTAGGTTGGAAAAGACCTTTAAGATCATTGAGTCCAACCATTAACCTAACACTGCCAACTCCACCGCTAAGTGCCACATCTACTCATCCTTTAAATACCTCCAGGGATGGTGACTCAACCACTTCCCTGGGCAGCCTGTTCCAATGCCTGACAAACCTTTCAGTGAAAACATTCTTCCTAATATCCAACCCAAACTCCCTGGCAAAACTTGAGGCCATTTCTTCTCTTTCTATCTCTTGTTATGTGGGAAAAGAGACCGACATCCACCTCACTACAACCTCCTTTCAGGGACTTGTAGAAAGCGATAAGGTTTCCCCCCAGTTTCCTTTTCTCCAGGCTAAACACCAGCTCCCCCAGCCACAACTCATAGGACTTGTGCTCCTTACTTCTCCAAGAATCAAAAATTATAATTTCATGATCACTATGCCCAAGATGTCCTCCAACCATAACATCACCCATAAGTCCTTCTCTGTTTGCAAACAGTATTAGTTCACAAATCTTACATTTGTCCATTAAGCAGCTGTTAGTATTTTCTACATCATATATTTGCCAACTAATACCAAACTGCCATGTTGAACATGTCACATTTACAACATGATCTTTTTACTTCAGAGTAAAAAACTTCCTCCCAACATCTAAATTGTTCTTTTCACACTTTTCATTTACTGGCTGGCACCACAAGACATTTTGCCTTCCCTGGTAATTGCCTGGTACTGCAAAAGCCACTCTCTAAGAGGGTGCTTTTGGAGAAGGCATGGAGTGGCTCATTTTAATTGTTTCTACTCTTGATGGACCATACAATATCAGGACTTCATAATACATTTGCCTCTCTTTATCACCAGCTATTTTTAGTATTTTCTACATGGCTCTTCCAAAAGTATCTCCTCTTCCAGATTTCCCGCCTCACTTCTCTGAACATCCTGAAGCTCTTATGTTTTAGGATTCTCTCCTTTCATTTTAACTATATCTTTATTTTAGGATTCTCTCATTTGCCTCAAGTCAAGATGGATGAGCTCATATTCTCTCAGATTGCTCTCTGATTTTTTCAGATAAATTTCTATGCAGGAACAGAAACTTAGTGCTAGAACACTTAATTTAACTTCAAATTACTTAGTTTTTGCTTATGTTGCTCATATTAGTGTGTTAAAGAGAAAATGCATATAAAGACACACTTTCATCTACATCTATAAATACTAAATATGTAAGACTAAGCAGTAGTTTAATTCCACTCACTGAATAGTGAAAGATACAAATTTGATTACCTCACTTAATACCAACTGAATTTTTTCTTTTTTTTCTGAAGTAAAAATAAATGTGTCCATATTTTAAAGTCAAGACTAAGCAAAATATGTTTCATAGGACTAAAACAACAGTTCATAATTTTCCAGAGAAAGAATGCAGGGAGGAGGAAATTAAACAAGCATTCTTGCATATACTTCCTGATGTTATTTTCATTATGGAAAAGTAAAATTACATTTATTCCCTTGACAGCAAAGGTCAAACAATCTGATAAAATGTAGCTAATGCACTGAGAATGATTGATGCTTAAATGAAAAAGTCATGTTATTTTATGTAGCAAAAAGTGTTCTCCTGTCTTTATTATCTACATATCTCTAATACATTTTTGCTTAATGTAAAAAAAGGATCTAAAATCAAGCTAATGGGCAGAGAAGCCTTCTGAATTACGTACTCACATCTCCATTAAAGTTTTAGCCATCTGTGATGCTTTCATAATGACAACATACCTCTTTTGCTAAGTACCTGTAGTTCAACCACAATATTGATTTTTAGCCTAATCCTTACCCTGTACGAGTACTCACAAACCTATTTTATAAATTTGATGTTTCTCTGAAAGAAGTAGCACTAGATATTACCAGTAACCATACATACAATAAGACAAATGCACACATTGAACTCATAACATCTTACAAGATTATAATTTAAAATCCCTTGGAATCAAACCTGAACATGGCTTTTAGCCCTCAAAAACCAAAGAATTGGTCACTCATCATTATAGGTAAGTGCATGCTATCAGGTCTCTTCAAAATCCAAGTGTAAAAAAAAGTCTTCAAAAGAGCATACAATTCATGTAGTGCTCAGCAGAATTATGTTCTTCTGGTATGGCAGCATTTTACAGAGTTGCAAGAGTTATCAGTGTTTACTGCACATGAAGTTACTGAGATGTTCTATAAAAACATTAAAAAATGCTCCTCTCAAGCACATCAAGAACACTACTCACTTCACTCACCAGCTGAATAGTTGTTCACTGCCTCGACCTAGTAATTCTCCTCCTAGATGTTAGAAGTAGGACAAAAAGTGGGATGATGAAAAAACCCAAGGCCATATGAGATTTTTTCTGAAGAGGTTTGCTTGTCCATCTGGCAGCATTAATTTAACTTCAAGGCAATGGAGCTGTAATAGGTGATCTCAGGGGTTCTGTATAAATATTACTGTGAGACAGACCACGTAAGTCAGATATTTACCAGTGCCATATAACACAAATCTATGGCTCTAAATACATGCACCATTATATTAAGCTGGACTGACTGAATCAATATTGACTCTGTCCTATTTATGAGTATTGTTTTTCAGGATAGCAATAGTTTGCTACTTTCAAATGCAGTTATGATCAGCAATAACATATTTTCTGGTGTGGACACCTGATACAAAATTTATGCCGATTTTTTGCTTTGAAGTTTTTTCTTCCTATTAAAATCCCACTTTGGTTTGGCAGCTTAGATTTGAGGTTACCTCAGACTGTCAAATCACCATTATGGAATTCTATTCTTTTTTTCAGCTCAAGAAGATTAACATTTCAAATGCTCTCGAGCATTGCACTTGCAGTGTCTGAGAAGTGATGACTATTCTCTATTCTGGGTGCAGCAAAAGAAGTATCTGAGGTATTACTGATCGGCAAAATAATCTGAATACTACTCTTTTTTTTAATAGTAATATTTGTACAGTTGCTCATTGGCCCAAGAAACTAGTCAAAGCCTAGGATATTTTTGGGCTATACCAAATGCAAAGAGAAGTATACGACCACTAAGTTGGCTGTTTCTTTGGTACCAGTCTGTTTATTTACAGTATTATAACCAATGAAATGTAAGAAACAGAAGCAAGTTTCAGGGGTGAGAAATTCAAGACTAGTTTCCATCCTTTGCAATGGCAAAGCCAACCTCTTTCATGGATACACAGCCAAGCCGTTGTCTTACTTTAGTCCTTGCATTTTGCTTTCCATGGGCTTTCTATCACCTTCGAACCAGTGGCCTGGCTCTTACCTGTTTAGACCACCCCTGAAAAACTTCTTGGCTTTTTTGACAAAGCTTCCACTCTCTCCTGTGGTCCTGATCAGGGTCCTGAAAAATATTTCTATAGCCTCTGATACTGCTGTAGAAAAAAGCATTTAATTGTTCCCTGTGTTACTTGAAAGAAAACTTAAGCAAAGTCTAGACGATAAACCAAAGATTCATTTGTGGGCAGTCGCCACAGCTCTGCAACATAGAAATATTATTTGCTGAAAGAAAATAAAGATTAAATTTCATGCTTGAATTTGCTGATAAAATATCAGGCTCTGTCAGAGTCAGCCATCAAACTTACATTAAGTCTCAGGACTATTTGCAGGTGTAGCTTTACCAAATGAAATCTGAGGCAGAAAAATAAGGATGAAGTATTAAAAAAATTATGGTCTTCTCCACCACTTCCTTCAAAGCAGACCAAAACACCACGCAAAAGTGTGGTATTACACATCTTACACCTACATCATTCTCTCATCATCCTTATGACTCATTTTAGTTGAAACTTCTGGAGATCTTGGGGACAGTAATGTCTGGGATGAAATCCTGATTTTACTCTCTATCCTTAAGCCATTGTCAAAACCTTCTTGACTTCAAGACGACCAAAGTTTCATCCTATATACCAACTGTATCAACAGTCTCATACATCATGAAAGCCAGCACTAAAGCAAAGGAGCCTTGCTGTTTGTTTCCTAGTTGTGATGCCTCTAATTTTTATGCAAACGAAAGTTAGACTTGGCTACTGAGCTCCTGTTTCCTTGCCAAAAACAAAGAAGAAAATGCTTGCTTGAGATAGAAGTCATAAGAATAAAAGGAATTTATTTCAAATTTAAAACAATTAAAAACACTAAGTAATATCCTCCTAAAAAAGGTTAAATATTCTCTTCAATTCCAGAAAATTATTTTAAGGAAGAATTAGGCACATGTAGCACAGTTGTGTTCATGACTTTTCTCCACTCTAGCACTATATTCAGCCAGTCAGTGACAGGTGCCTATATCATTAATGTTTGGTCTATTATTCTTCAGCAATACAAGGCAGCAAGTTCTCCTGTTTTTATATCTTCATATTTAAATGAGTAACAAAACCTTTTTCTAACAACGTCCTTGCTCTTCAGCCTAACCCTTCAACCTGTAGCCAAGTTCCTTCAGGACTAAAGGAGCGGGTACCATCTGCTATCAGTACAGTCCACACACTACTCAGTTGAGACTTATTTCAGACCAAGTTTCTCTTCTGAGTTAACAGGAGGTGACAAGCCTGGCAGCTCGCAAATTTTCCCTGCATGACTGATGCAGCCTGGCTGTCCAGATCCATGCTAATGAGAAAGTGCCAGCTCACAACAAAAACATTTTTTGAATAATTTGAAACTTCAGAGCTTGGTGTGCCAGATAATACAATTCATTGTTCAATTATGGTGCCAGCAGAATCTGCATGCATCTAGTACAAATGCTGTTGACTGCAAAATCATCATCAGATTTAACTTTATAAATAATGCAAAGGAAAAAGAAGCAAGATTCTACAAAGCCAACTTAAACTTACTCAGCAGTGCCCTTTATCTTTGAAAGTTAAAGATTCACAGAAAGACATGAAGCCTCAAAATCAAGAATATATGAAAAGTACTTAAAACATTATAGCTAGTGTCATCAGTCTTGCTGATGCAGATGAAAACAAAATTTTATGTCCCGAAATTTTTCAAAGACAACGCTTATCCTTTTCTTCCTTTTAGCTTGCTAGTGGAAGCGTATTACCAACACCATCCACCCAGGAAGGCAGAAGTGAATCAAAGAGATGCATCAAAACAAGAAAAGAAAAAAATATCTAGGACACTAGCTTTTGTGACAGGTCACATCACGCCACACTGTGCAAGCCCTTCAAACTAGTTAGACTGGTTTAACTTGGAAAATACTGTCATTAACTGCCTTCTTCACAGGAGTATTTTTGAAAATCCATCCTTAACTGCAGGAGTTGATGTCTGGTGACCCCAAATACTGTTGAAAATCCAATCATGAAATCACATTTGTTTCAGTTTAAAAAGAGATTTCATCCAAAGGTGAGTTTGGGGATTTTTTGGTTTTGTTTTTAAATATTTAATGTACTGAGCTTGTGGCAATTTTTAATTAAGAAAACCTTTAGAGACTTAAATAAAACCAGCCCAATTTTTCTGAATAGTTGGCACCAATTGCTAGATTAAAAAACAGCATAAATGCTCAGCAACTCTGAAGGGGAGGCCACTTATTTAAATGCTTTGGAGTTGATGCAAATCCTTGGTTCAACGTTAAGTTGGGGAATAGAATCAGTCTGACATATTTCCAAGAATTATTGTATACTCGGGCAAAGAAAGCTTTGCAATGTTTTTAGATACTTTAATAGACATGGACAGGCCACTGTTAGAAGTTTTGCAACTACTCCAATCTCTCCACATGCCATAGAAGATTGGCACAGTGCTAGAATAGGTAGTGTAATAAAAGCCCAGTTGGAGTAACAACAACGGCTGTTGCATTATATTCTATTAAAAGAAGAAAACATTCACACCCTCAAAGGTTTGGGGTGGTTTTTTGTTTCTCCCTTCCACTGTACATTACACTTTCACAACTGGCTTTGCAGAGCTCCACAAGTTATGAACTGGCCTTTTTTCCAGGCATCTTTCTGTCTTAATTTTGACAAACCTTTGGATGTTTTCTATTTTAACATGTTGCAGCATAATTAACTTATTGCATCCTTTACAGATTTATTTCATTTGCAAGACAAAAATTGGTCTTTTACAACCAAGAACATGTTCTGCCACCCTCATACAAGCATGTTCTTGTCACTTCCTCATATCTCATTAGCACTTTCCATTCAGTGCAAGTTAGTGTTTGCTACACTATGACCACCAAAGGTGACAGTCACCATCTGTACTCTAGCAGCTTCATGGGCTGGGCAGCAGATTTTGGGATTCCTCAAAACTGGTAATTAAAACATCCTCCACCATGTTACAGACTGGTTTTCACGCAACCTGCCGTGCCTGGCCCCAGCTGCACCTGACACAACTGTTTGGACAGCTCCAGCCAGTGCTACTGATTTCAAAGCCCTGTACGGTTAAACTATGCATGCTGGTCTCCATCCTGGTTATACCACGGTCACTCAAGACCTCTGATATGTTGTCATGATCCCAAACATTTGCTACAACTCTTCTAGACTTCAGAAACTAAGTTCCAATTCAAATTTCCATATAACACCTTCATACTAGAATTTCCCCCCCTTTTAATAACCCTCTGTGATACTCTATTATGTAAGACTTGAGATGCACTATATTTAGGTGCCATATCTGCTGAAAACCTAAAAATAACTAAATCACTTAAAAAAAAATTCTAAAGATTAGACATATTTTTCCTCCTCTTCTTCCATCTCTTGCACCTCCTTAGCTAAGGTGCAAGTATAGCTGTGGGGAGAGGGGGGCAGCTTGACAAAACGTTGGACTATTGCTGTTCAAAATCGTATCTTGCCTCTAGGTGCTCACCTCTGCTCTATCCACTATCTTTGGGGAGTCTACCAGCAGTTCCAAGCTCATTGCAAAGGCTGTACCTCTCCTTGCCTTTTCTATATTTACATGGGCTTGGTCGTGTTCTATATTAAAAGCACATCATTTTATTAAAGAAAGGCAAAAATGGCCTCCACTTCATTTTCTGACTCAATTTGCCCGTCTGTCTGTTTCAGCATGACAATTCTATTGCAGAGATCAGGAAATGCATACACTATTTAAAAGCAAATAAAAAAAGCTGTCAGGCTTTCTGGCTAATTAGTGAATGCTCATAAATTAAGCATTTTAGGCTAAATACCAAGCCAGTTTTTTGTTGTAGTAAGGGACAACAGATGAAGACCGTTGATAACAAGATGAGAAGAAATCCCAACACCACCAGCATTCTTACATTCCTGTAAAACATTGGACAAGGAATTTGTGGGCCCTTCCCCTGAGGTCTGAGTTCTCATTTCCCAATTTACCAGTGAGGCCAGGTTTTCCTACCTCTCCATTTGCTTCCTTGCGTCCTATTCCCACTTCAGAGCTCATCTGCCCAGTGACCTCACCTCCAGCAGATATGTGAGAGGCCCTATGCAAGACCTCTATTTTCTCAGCTGCCAACCTTGCTGTGCCCTCACTATTAAGTGATCAGAGGAACAAGAGGAGACAGAAATAAAGAGTTTGACCCTCACAAACTCTGCATTGACATCAGTGCCGAGTTTACTGCCTGGATTTTGCTCCAAAGCCGATACTTCCTTTAAAATGATGCAGGGTACAAGACTACACACAAGACAGTTGTTCCACATGCTTTTTTACCAAGTGAAGACACCATTGAAACTGGTTCTTCAGGTGTTTATGGGTACAGAAAATTAGCTTTCTAAGACTAAAGGTGGCAAAATAATCAAACTGTTCTAAAGGTGACCTGCAATGACCTCTTCCAGACAGACCACAACCAAGTCAAGGCAAAAGAGGAAGGATTATGCATGTCATCTCTGTAGCAGTCAGGGTACAAGGTTTTCACTGTCCCACCATTTTCAAGCACACCCCAGAAAGGGCAGGCTGTGGTTTTCTTGGCTGCTGGGGTCCTGTGACCAAGCAACTGGCTCAGTTCCAGACACATGACTTGAGGGAATATCGCTTGTAGGATCACAGTGAACTAAATATTAAACAGATAATGCACTTGATTAGTTTAGGAGTGTCTGGATTTATTTGGAAATTGCACTAACAGGTCCAGAATGCTCTGTGCAAGTTAGATGTGCTTTCAAAAGTTTCCCAGTAAGACAGCCTAGGTTTTTTCTCTATTCCTTTTTGGCACTAGAATAAGATGGGTGTACTGGCATGGAGTCTGAGGATCACAAGCCCATTCTAACGAGGTGTTACAGGGCTGAACAGAAAATAATTCTCCTGTGCAGGCCTTTCATGTCTAGTATACAAGTGCAATACCAGAATTTTTATAACTAGAACCAGTCACGACCACTTAAAGCACAGACTGAACAGGCTTCAATGTCATAGTTTCAGGAAAAAAAAATAAAGTTACTTGGAAAGCTCAACAGGATCAGGATATAGCAGCTTCAAGGCCATACTTCACCTTGTCAAACGCAGATTCCGTATTCAGTAAAAGAAGACTTCCCAAAGCAATGAGAAAATAGAACAGGGATACTTCTGGCTATGATTTCTGCGTAAAGAGACCTCTTTTACCACAGGCTCCAACTAGGCACATGCTTACAGTATTATCTCCAAGTATGAGAGTAAGATTTCTATACTGCCTGGTCCTTTTGCAAGCAAGCATCTGTTAAAGGCATTGAGCTATATGAATAGTACCTGAACTGAGCAATGTCAGTGCTGGACATGGGCTGTTTGGGTTTTTTTTGTTGTTTTGGTTTGAGCTTTTTTTTTTTTAACCAGAGTGAGATGTTAGTCACTTCTAAACCCCAAGCTAAAAGGCAAATTTCTGCCCTCCTATAAAACTGAAATCTGTATACTCTTGGGAGGAAGTACTTTGAGAGCTTAAGGTAGAATACCTTATCTAGGTAGTAAAAGGGGGAGTGCAATAGCCATTTAGGGCTCTGAACTTTTGGAAGGGCTGCCTTCTGTCAGGTTTCCCATGATAACTAAAGCCAAAATCAGGGTAGGACAGTATGCTGTTACGAAGCTTCAACAGGCACAAGACATGCTACTGCTATAGTGGCTTCCCCTCCTGTCTGTTAATCCTACTCTGAACCTACAAAGAGGAGGGAAACTGCAGTCTGCCTGTGAACAGACTACAACAGGGCTCCCCTGCAAATCCAGTGGGTATAACTGCTCCTTCAAGAACAAAGTTTGGGTCTCATTGCAGCTGCAAAAACAGCCAAAAGGTGTCAGAATGCCAATTCCTGTGTCAGTGTGGCTAGTGCCCCTAACCACTCTGTTCTTGGGCCAAAAATAAGTCTTAGCATATTTAATTTGTTTAGCAGCCAGGTAAGCAGATTCGTTACAGGAAACATCACACTACTGTAATGGGGAAAAAAAAAGAAGTCTTCCTCCCTCAGAACATTGATCTTGTCCTTGTTATCTTGTACTTTTACAAAGTGCCCCATGCCAAAACAGTAATGAGGCAATACTGAAGAGGCAATACTGGATCTCTGAAACACAGATCCAGACGTACAAGAACTTCATAACTCAAAATAATCCAAGGTAATGCTCACCAGTGGTAAAAAACCCAGTAACAGCATGGGATTTATTATGAGCTTACATTTAGAAGTGTGATTAAGCACTCTTCCCAACTGGGGCAAGCTGCTGAATTACATGCCAGAGCAGGTAAATACTGAATGTTGATAACACAGTATTATATTAACTCCCAGTCAGTTTAAGAGAGGCTCCTTGTAGAGCAAGAAGCTGGTAGCAAATTCAAGAAAAAATAGATAAGTGGTTATGTAAGTTTAAGAAATAAGACACAATTTATTGCTATTAAATTTTGAAATTACCTTTTCTAGATTTCTACAACGTATCTTATTCATGTCTTTTCCAAAATCTAAGCTACTGAAAAATAACCGATTTTTGCTGAGCAAAAGCAAAGTTACTGCTTGAAAGATATTTTAAAAAGTTATCCAAACACAAGCCCGAGTTCTGTTTTTTCCCATAGTTTAAACGCCTATAAAAACATAGTGCCATTGCACAGGAAAACCACACGGGGCCATTACTCAATCTCTATTCTGATGTTTGCAGACCTTATGAATCTATTCTCTCTGCATAAAGTTCCAGCTATTGTAAACAGACTAGACCCACTAGACCTACAAGACTTAATGATATAGAGAAATGCCACACTTTGCAATCTGGAAATGATGTACTTCATACAGCTTCGAGCTCAAAGCCAGAATGAGCATAGTGGTCAAATCCACACTTGGTATAAATTGGTGTCATCACACTTCATCACTGGGATTTTTCCAAGTACTGACATCTGAGAGGCCGTTAAAATGAAGTGACATCTTTGCATCACAATAATCCATAAGTGGTAACTGCAGATAAGCCATTATAGCAGAACAGAAAATTAAACTTAGGAGGCAAGACAGAACTGCACACCCTGTGCCTTACAGGGTTTTCGTATAGCCCATCTTCAATACGCTTCAGTAAAAGCTATGATGCTAGGCAGTGAAGAATGCAGGTTGCGTCCATACAAGTGTGCAGGAGAAAGTGTCGGTGTTGAGGGCAGGTAGACTCCTTGTGGTACACAAGGCCAGAACCACTGCCACTTGTAGCAAGAAACCGTAAGGACCTGTGTCATTGCCCTACCACTTACCGTTATAATCAGTCAGTCAAACCATTCCTTCTACAACACAGAGCTGCAAATCACAGTACTGGGCTTATTTAACTACCTGCAGAGACAGCAGCCATGACACAGTAAACCCAACTGTCAACCACCTTCCATGTATTTTGTAGTGGTGTAACAACTCCTGACAACTAAAATAGGAGAAGGGTTGAAGAGCTCAGTCTCACTGTAGGTTGACAGGCTTATCTGGTTGAACAGAAGTCACTTTTCAGATCACTATTCACATGACCAGAGCAGATTTAGACTGAAGTTTGCTGCAATACTCAATTATGCGCATGACCTTGTAGATTGGCAGGAAGAACACCCTGTGGGAAACTCAGAAGAGAATCCTAGTTATCTGATTTGGGTGATGAACTTCAACAGCTGAGGATATGAACCCCAATGTCTCTTCATTCTCTCTCTGCCTCTCTCCCCCAGAGAGATTTTACTCATCATCTACAAGAAACAGAGAAGTCAGATGAACTTAAGCAGCTGTTTGGAAGAGGCCAAGTACTCACAACCTAGCAAGCAGGCTCTTATGTTCCTCCGGTGCCCAAACTCTGAATCTGTTTTTCCTTTATAACCAACATACACTATCCCAAGCACAAACCAGCCAACCTGTCAGGATGAGCTCAACAAAATACCTTAATCGGAGATCCAGGATTTATAGTGATAAACAGGAGCTAAGAACTGTTCATGTGAAAGCTACTCATAGTGGAATTTCTCTGACACCACCACTGCCTTTCCCTGTGATATCAAACTCCCATCTATCTGAGACATTGGGAAATCCTATACACTATCCCTATACACTCCAGAACAGGGAACTATATTTCAACAGAAGTAGTGACTTGCAGTCATCAGTTAAGGATACGGGCTTGGAAAATGGCTTTCACTTTTGACATTAGTCAGCTTTGCACTGAGGTCCACATAGTTAGATGAGAAAATCTGTGCTTTAATCCAAGCTGCTGACTAAACCATAATACATTCATATTTGATTAGGATCAAGTGTGTCACATGAGAGGTGGATGGACCAACATTTTCAACCTACTTAAAAGTACTTATTTTACTAAGCAAAATACCACTAAATATATAAAATGACATAAAATTCCCCCGTGAACTGCCCTTTGCTCAAATAAAATTTGGGAGAAGTCAATATATATATCCCAGTAACTAGAAAGCCAGAGATCCCCTCTCTCTAGCAATTTTTGTTATCTCTCTGACCTTAGTCCATCTTTTTAAGACCTTGCCTTACAAAGAACTCCCCACAGGTGCTATGTTTTGCACAATCGAGGTCCTAAAGAGCAGTCAGCACTCTGCACTGTGCAGAGCATAGTTTTGGTTCCTCAGTAGCCAGTACAACAGGACCATGGTCCTTTACAACTGCAGCTGTTCTTAAAACAGACATATTAAGCAATAAGTGTTTGAATCTTTAATGTATATTTTAAGAAGTCACATTATTTCAGGGTTGTTTTTTTATATTCCTTATGAAAAGTTCATCTTCCAAGCTCTTAAAATTTAAATTTTGTTTGTTTTGCTTTTCTGAACCATGTATCACAGCCAGATAAGGAAGGGGAACTGCATCTTCACCCTCCCCAACCCTACCTTTGGTAGAACAAGGCCGAAGGAAAAACAAATAGTCATATGGCTCATTTCAGCTCACAGCTCCTTAAATTGTCACAAAACCATTGAGAGCATACAGATGCCCATCCACTTATCTCCATCTTTCCAACCTGCCTGGCAAACCCCAAGGACAATACAGAAATACAGCAGAATCCTGGCCTCAGCAGCATTACTGGAGGGGAGTTTGCTGCTGCAGTATATATAACTGGGAGAAGAACTACAGGCAGAGTGAAAGGACAGTGAGACACAGCTGCAAACCCAAACAAAACTATTAATTCCAATATTAGAGCCAACAGCTTCGTCAGCATACCTTTAATGTAAACAAACCATAGGCTGCACAGTACACCCTCAGGAACACAGCTGAGCAACAGCCTTCCTCCTACCACCAGACTTCCTCTGCTACACGAAGACAAGGCTCAGGATTCATACTTGAGACCTAACTAAAATTTACAGTTTTCCAGACCCTATCATCTTGAACACATCATGACACACAGAAGCCAAGGAAAACAAATGAAATTCATGTTTTACTGGGTCCCACATGCTGTGACATTTCCAAGCCTACTAGCATCCACCAAGAAACATGCAGAACGCTCAATTCTGAAAACAAATCCATTACCGGGACAGAACACAGAACAAAATCAACTCAACAAGCTACTCCATGTGTTTTTCATTTAACTGTATTCTGCAGAGGAAGTGAATTTGGTATATAATATACTTGGCTTCTGTCCATATTATTTTTATTATTAACCTGGGGAGGCAGGAGGGCTAGTGCCTATCTTCGCAGCCCTGATTCCTCTTTCTTCTTGGTGCATACTCACTCTTACTCAGAGCAGGTAGCACACAAGAGTCACCTATACAAAGCTAGATGAGGGTACTACTCTGGCAGTGACATACAGGGAGATACATTCCTGTGTAGTGTAAAGAGAACACATGTTGTACATATATCGTAGAAATATTAAGCTGGATCAACAAGACAGGAAGCTGGACTTACAGACCCTGCCATGCATACACAGTAGTAGAGGAAAACCGATAGCAAGCAGAGCCCGGCAGCTTTCCTTTTCCTCTTAATAAGGTTAAAATGATAACATGAAGATGACTGTATAGCTTGGCTGTCACCCAAAAGTTTACTCTGAAGAAAGAAATTTGATTTACCCAAAATTATGTGCTGGATAGATACCATATGTACAGTAAGTACATATCATCTGGAAGGATATACACACACCCACATTTACATATTATATGCAACTGGCTAAAGTGCCATCTAGAAAGATGCAAGAGGTAACACCAGCAAGTTAAGCTGTTCCTTCAGTGGCTTATGGAGGACCCTTTTATTCAACTGTTGTTACTCATTACCCCCAAGCATTCCACTTGCAGGAAAGTAGAAGTCGCTGCATATACCTTTTGTAAAGCATCTGTATAAAACACGGCTATTAGATGGCTCTCCCATACAAAGCACAGAAACAGGCTGAAGAACAAAAAAGGCAATCTACAAATGAAATTATCTGTTCTGTACAGTACATCACTTCCACTGAATCGCAGATCTAAGCATACTCAACAGTATGAACACTAGAGATTAACAAAACTGAGTTTTTTTTATTTTTAGTACTAAACCTAGGACAGTTTAGGCACAAATCTGATTAATCTAAACCACATTCCAAAGCCTACACTTTATTACCAAAGTTTGAACTCAGATTTTGATACTAGAGTTCTTTGTCCAATATGTAAGCTGCTACTCCAAATATCAACAAGTTATTAAAACACTAAAATTTCCAGGCCATTTCTATGTTTCTAGCATGATAAATCATTCATTTAATTCCTTCATTAAATACCACTCAATTATTCACACCCCTATTTACAAACAGTCATGCTTTGTGCTACAAATCTAATAGGTGACAATCACTGGCATGCAACTATTGCCTAATATATTCATTATTCACATACTATTTAAAGATTAGTGTATTAACTGTGAGTCTAGAAGTAGACTAAATGAATACATCAACACAACTGTGTGTGCATCTGCACATATAAGTTATTGTGGAAACTATTTCTAATGCAGCTGAAAAACCTTCAGTTGTGCAGAAACAGTTCCATGTTTGAAAACAGCTGCAATGGATGCATGCAACTAGATACCTACTGAAAACATGTTTCTGGCCAGTATTTCAGGACATAACTTCAAGGTAGCTAAATCAGCTAAGGAGACTCAACGAGTCTTGTGATGAAATTTTGGAAAAATCACTATTTCTACCAAAATCACATGCTATAAGAAGTGCCCAAAGAGCCACTTTACCTCCAGGGCACTAACAAGCCTGTATGGCTCAATGCAGATATACAGCCCTTGGCAAAGGAACCTTCTACTTTTTCCCACCTCTGGATTTGAGAAACTGTAAAGCACAACTGTCAGACTTCCTCCCTAAATGTTTAAAATCCTCTAGGGAACATTGTATTTATTACTGCTATACATGCAGCTATCACAGAATCATAGAATCTCAGGAGTTGGAAGGGATCTCGAAAGATCATCCAGTCCAATCCCCCTGCTAGAGCAGGATCACCTAAACTAGGTCACACTGGAACGCATCCAGGTTGGCCTTGAATGTCTCCAGAGAAGGAGACTCCACAACCTCTCTGGGCAGCCTGTGCCAGTGCTCTGTCACCCTCACAGTAAAAAAAGTTTTTCCTCATGTTCGCATGGAACCTCCTATGTTCCAGCTTGCACCCATTGCCCCTTGTCCTGTCATTGGACATCACAGAGAAGAACCTGGCTCCTTCCTCCTGACACTCGCCCTTTACAAATTTATAAACATGAATGAGGTCACCCCTCAGTCTCCTCCAAGCTAAAGAAACCCAGCTCACTCAATGGTCAGTAGTATTTAGTTATCCCCAATAACATTTTGTTTCCATGTGAGATTAATGCAAGAACATTCTGCTACTTGGAAGCACTTGGCCTTCTCAAAAGAATATTCCATATTTTCATATGTTGAGTTCTACTTCCTTTCTAAATTTGCTTGCAGTTATTTTATTCCAGCTGTGAAGGTATGCACAATCTCCTTGTCACTTACAAACCACCCAGCAGGGGTCTTAAGTAAACAAGCCAGCAGAGCTCCCCACACCTGAGAAACAAACAGATCTTGGGAAACAGAATGACTCCATCCCTCCCAGTTAACAGTTTACTTTAATAAGTCAGGTTACGCTTTCAGCTACAACAGGATACGTTTAGGAACACAAGAACATGAGGGCCCTCCCAGGTCACCAAGTTCAGTGCTGCATTGTTACCATACAGTACCTAACAAACTGAATTTCAAAATATTCTGGGATATTTGACACAATCACTCTCTAATCAGAAGACTGTTCCAGACCTTTGATTTGATGATGAGAGATTTTTTTCTAATTTGCAGCCTGAACTTATTCATGTCCAGTTAAAGACAATTTGGAAGCCACCCAAGCTACTTCAGATATTTATAACCATAAATGAAAGCAAAATTAAACCTGAAAACTTAGATTTTAACCAAATAAATGTCAATCTAGAAAACAAGTGCAAAAAAATATGACTTACATTTTTATCTTCCAAGTGAACTTCTTCACTTATCTTCCAAGTGAACTGCAATTATGCAGAGACCTTTAGTTCTGCAAGAAAATAGGTTTTAAAACTTCAAACCTACCTGATTACATGTCAAGCTACCAAAAAGCACAGACCAGCAAAAGAGATTCCTGTGAGATTCGGCAGGGTTTGAAGGAAACACAAGCTATAAAACAATGTTTTAAGAAGGTTACACCACAGAGGGAAGATATAAAAGCAATGGCTTTTTTCCCATGCCAACCAGCCTAGTCATTTTAATCGGCATAAGAAACACTCAAAACCAAAAACACTGCTTTCAAAAAGGATTTACTTAATTCAATCCTTCACTCATCTGTCATTTTAAAGCAAACCAGACTAGCAACCCATTGAGTTCTACGTGGTCAAAATTTCCAGTAAAGACAAACAGCTTCTATAAGGTCTAAGAGGGACTCTGGAATGCAATTATGAAATTGTCATCTAAAGATGAAATTAAGATGGCCACAGAGCTGACATGGTACTTTTGAGGAGTTCCCTGCATACTGCAAAGGGGTCTGGCTAAACATTTGCAAGGGGCACTGCTTAAGTACATTTTTCCAGCAAGCACAACTTTTCAGTCCACAAGTCAAAGCGCCTAGAGTCAAAATGTTATGACAGCAGGAAATAAGGAGTTGCTTACATAACCACATTATTACATGAATACAACCATATAAGGGTTAAAAAATGCAGATGAAAGGCAACTTGGTTATTTTTCTACTGTTCTGCAGATAGCCTTGTCCTAGAAACTCAATTATTTTTTTGTCAATGTGTTCCAAAGGTTTTAAATCTACACTTATATACAGAGACAGTTTAAAGGCAAATGCAGAATTAATGCAGGCTGGAATTAACAGACACCTCCTTTGTTCTGATAGAGGGGGAATTGCTAAAGGTCAGAGTGTTTTCAGTGTGTGCTACAGAAGCTATCAGTCACAAGAGAACAGCAATACAAAATCTCTGCATAGAAGTTGACAGCTACAAGGATACAGTCTAAACTCCGCTGTCACCACGTTACAGTAAAAGTCACACCAAGGAGAGACTTCCATTGCCACAGCAAAATTTGTTCCCACACTGGCCCAGCCAAGCAACACATTTTGTGCTGCTTTTATCAATAGTGGGAGTGCCAAGATATCAGAGAAACTTTTCTAAAAATAAAGTCAAAGTTTGGGTGAAGGAGGGAAGATTAGAGAATCTCATGTCACCAGCCTAGTCTTCACTATCACACAATGAATGACACAGAGATGAAAAGAGTTATAGTATGAGTGGTTAAATGCAGGCAAAGCTAGCGAGAAAGAACATGAGGGCTGTGCAAGCATCATTTTTCAAGGCACAGAACTCCAAAAATCTTTACTTAAAACCATGTTAGCAGCTACAACTATTTCAAGTCATATATTCTCTTTCTACTACCTGCTTATAGCAGACAGAAGTAAGAACGTCTAAACAAAGCTTTTGAGAGGTTACAGAGAAATGGAAATAATATCGTGAGAGTAGCTGTCATCACTATGGTGTCTTCTGTTCCACAGACACAGTTCACTTCATGCTATCACCTTTATGAAAACTGCTTGGCAACACACAAAAAACACCAAATAGTAGCACAGAAGTGAAAGTGAAGTTTCATCATTTTGGGGAACGTGGCTATTTCATCAACACCAGTTTATTACATTATGCCTCAGGGTCAAATATGCAATAGAAGGTTCAAGGATATCCCAAACCATTGACTGTAACCAGAAGAGCAGAAGAAACCATTTACCTTATTGACTGTACTGTACTGAAAACAGGCAGAAAAGGGAATAAGTGCCCCCAGACTAATATCTTATTATATATATTGGCAGGCAGTGAGATTAGAATATAATATAAACACAGGAGAAGGTAACATAGTTAAGACATTAAAGTTTTCTCAAAAGCAAATAGAGAGTCAAAAAGAGGTAGCACTCCCCTCCCTCTTTTTTTTCCCTCCTTCTTTAAGGGAAAGCACTTTTAATAGAGGATCAGCTACAGAGGGAGATCACCAATTATTAAGGCAGATAAATATACGTATGTGGGTAACTGAAAATCCAGCAAAGTGATCAGAAACTTTGTTTAAGACCAAACCCCAATAAATACCCAGTAAGGAAACTGAGGTACATGTCAATTTTCTTTCCACAGGACAAGATTTGTTCAGATTAAGCAAAGTATTGTTGTATTTCTCTGGATTTTTCTGAAAGTCGTATTTTTCAGTTACTACATTTTCTGAAAAGGTGAATTGAAAAACCATGGTCCAGAACATTAGAGCTTTAGGATGTGGTATACTTGAGCCAGTGCATCTGGGGAGCTCTAAAGGCAGCTTAACTGCAAACTCTCCTTCGTGTGAAGTTACATTAGACGAAGAGTTGTGCCCAAGGGGAATGTCAGATAAATGGGCCTGGCTCCTTTACAGACCACCAACACGAAGTTTTAGGTGTACCATGGGTTGGATGCTGTGGCACCAATCATGGTAGCCTGGAGATCATACAAGATATTACTGAGGAGTAATGACGACTATGGTTCAGCTCTACCAAAATCCATCTGTAACAATTTAATGGAAACCATTGAGTTATTACAAGATTAACTTTTATGGAAGAGGAAGCAGATCATGTCCCACTTATTGGCTCCTTTTCTGCTCTAACTCCAGTGTTAGGGTGATTTTAGTACAAATATTCCAGTGAAGTAAAATTCACAGCATGGAAACAACAGAGTGAGAGGAATTCAGGGAGACCAAACAACACTTGCCAAACAGAAGTTAACTAAGGCAGGAGACAAATTACAACCTCTTTATTCCTGAGGAAAAATAGGTTTTAGGGAAATACCTAAAGTGAAGAGTGCCACCTACCGAAGTGCCAATAGACCCTACCAAAAAGTATTTTTTTTCCTGGAAACCTCCCAGCTGCATAATGACCAAGGTAACTTTGCAAGATCATGAAACCATAGATTAAGGAGATCTGGCTGCAGGCCACATAAAAGTAGACACTGTACAAATGCCAGAGCTGAAGAAAGCATTTGACATTGGAAACAACCAGAAACCTAAGAGGTCTTTGTTTGTTTGCTTTGTTTATCAGAGATTATCCTAGACACAGAAGGACTGGGATTTATCCATTTAAATTTATCATAGAAATCAAGCTGTGCTTGAATTTTCACAGAAAAAAAATATGGAAATATGGGATTCAAAAGAAGTCCTCTGGCTCAGTATGCCTTTTTGACAAACAAATACAATTTCTCAAGGCTCCAAGGAACCCTGTCATAAACTGATCTAACTACCTAGTTCAACTAGTCTATTTTTCCTATTCCTATTTCTAATGAAGTAACATGCAGAAAGTCATACTTTCAACAGACAGATTCCTGGTTTCCTGCTTCATTTCATTTCTAGACAGTTTACACCTCTTTGTTCCTGTGCCAACATTATCCCTGAGCTTAAATATCTTTTTCTTTCCTGATGACTAACCCCATTCAATTCCTTTATAGGCAGGAAGGCTTTTTCTTCATCTTCACCTTGCAAGGCCAAAGCAGCCAGCTTCCTTAGATGCTCACAAGACAAGCTCCCTTCCCATTTGTATGCCTCTGTCCCAGCATGAACTCAGCATTTTGAACACAATGATGCAGTACTCCAGATAAGGCTTTAGCAATACCCCGCACAATGGCATTAGTATTCTTTTCTGATATTTGTAATTATTTCTTTGTGGAGGAGAAAGTGTTTGTTTGCTTAAATGCAGATGTGCCCCATTGAAGGCTCAGTCCTTCACTGACTGAATAAAACTCAACTCTCTCTCCTTTTCCAGGGATACACCTGCTGCTCTCTCCTCTTACAGTGGAAATTATGATGATTGTTACTCCCCAGATGCATGACTTTTTCTTTTGAATTAGACTGTTTTATCTCTATTTTATTATTCCAGTCCTCAAGGTCATTCAGTTCTTCTACACACTGTTTTCTGATTGTCTTTAGATTGATGATCATTTATTTTTTCCTCCATATAGGTGAATTCCACATTTCTGTGCTAAATTTATTCATGAAAATATCAAATAAAATTGCATTGAGGACAGAATTGTACAGTTCTGTTCATGTTACACATATTTGTAAAATTTTGTCGTCTGCCTGGGCATTTAGTTGCATACATCCAGAACTAACCCATCTTCTACAGCTAAAAATAATCTCAGGCCCTTACCAAATGCCTAGAAGTACACATTATACCAATTATATCTTCTGTATTCCACAAGACAGTAACATTACAGAGCAATTTTCAGGATCATCTCTCCCAGTACTTTATTAATCACTTTATTAGTACTGGTAAATGCCGCATTAGTTGATACTCATATTCTGTTCTGTGTTGTTATGTGCATCTATATGTTTCATAATTCTTTCTCACAGAATTTAGTACCATATTGGCATTTCACGTAAAATAAATATGGCAAGGGTCTACAGAAGCAAAAGTTGAAGAGACACAAGGTTAGGCAAGGATGCTGAAGCCACAGCACGTGTACTACCAGGGAAACTGCTTATCATCTCCTCAATCTGTCAAGTAGAAGAAGAAATTAGCTTTATATTAAAAAATACTTCAATTATTGTTTTATAGTCCTGTACACGTAATAATTTACAACTTAATTATGAAGAATGCATAAAAATGAATTATCAATACTGTAAACAAAAAAACTGAATGGTAAAAGAGGAACTTTTAGTTCAGTCCATAAATTACTGCGTGTTTGATCCATAATCTGATATCTGACACCAAAGCAACTCTGGTTAACATCCTGTTTACCCTCACACTGGGTTAAGTGAAAGACTTCATTACTTTTGGGGGAAGTGCCAAGTGTTTCAGTGTGTCCCGTGCTGATTTCGGAAGCTGCCAAACATTGAAATTAGAAATGAGCATACCAGCTGCCCCTGTACCTCATCCTGTGTATATATGATACCGCCAAGTCAAAGCAGCCCACATCGGATAATCAATTAGCTGGAGGGGAAAAATCTTGGCGCAGCCCTAAAGTATGGTTATAGAGATGTAAATAATATCAGCGTCTGCGTGAATAGCAAAAGGGACATTCAAGGTCTTACTATTAAACAGTCACCACTCCCTTTCTTGCACATGCTCGTGTTTGAGTTCTACTGTAGCATCTGTAAGAAGCTTCTAAGGCTCTATCAACCAAAAAATCAGTGTCTCCCTCTCAGTTTCCTAATTGGACTGTATATCCTTCCATTCCTTCCCATTTTAACATAAAATTACCATATGCCTCCTCTCAAAGACTGAGATTACCAATTAATATATCTTAAAAATTAATTTCTGAATTCTGATCCCACCTCCCTTCACAGGGAAAGAAAAATGTGAGAGAGACGTGCTCAAATAATAAATGAGAAATGAGTTCAAATTTATGTCCTTCCCCTAAGAGAAAAAGGCAGCCTTTTACAATGAGGGCATCACTATATTTACAAGCCAAACTTTAACCTTCGGAGTATTCTAATTGGAGTTGTACATCCATTATTCTTGTGTCCTTTTCCATGGTTAGTCAACATTATTATGATTGTTTCCGACTGCTGAATAGTTAGGAAAACGTCAGGAAAAGTTCCAAAGGGGAATGCATGCTGGCATAACTTATGTGAAGGTATACACAGAATCATTTATTCAGGAATTCACCCAAGCTCTGTTCTGTATGCACAGGCTGTACAATAGTCTCATGTTTCTGCTTGTCATGTTTAGGACATGCTGGGGTTTTCTAGCTAATGAAGGCCTTACAAAGTATATCATGGGGTAAGTTCCTGTATTTAGTATGTTCTCTTCAGAAAGAGGTCTGCAGGTTTGAGATCACCATTTTCCATATGAAGCTGATGCCAAAATCAGGAACCTAATCATCAAATGTTATCTTTGCATTTCCCTAATCTCAGTGCTGCACCTGGAATCAGACAGCTTTCAGCACTATTACAGGAAGTAACCAAGGACCCTTCAAGCAACCAGAACCTACCTACCCTTCTTGATTCACAGCTGCTGTAGTTTGAAAGAAGTTAATAAAGAGCAGATATTTCTATAGCTTCCCCTGCAATACTCTGCAGCCATATAGAGAACAGGCAAAAGTTCGGCTTCACAAAGCTCGAAAGTCTCACCATCTAGCTCTAGTGTAAATCTGGAATTGCCCTTGCTGTGCTCTTTAAATAAACAGAATACTACTTTTAACTATTTAAAACTACATCTGCGAGGATCTTCCTCCAACAGATTCAACAAATCAAGACACTACTGGGTGGGAACTCTCCATACATATGCTGATGTCCACAAACCATCACATCTACTGGTGAGTCTAAGCTGTACCTGCCAGAATTTCCATTCTAAGAACAAGATACACACATCCCAAGGACTGAGCTCCGTAATACCAATCTTAGTAGAATAACGTTGGTATGCTGCTTCTACAGCAGCATTTTGTCTTAGCTAGTAATAGCTGTGGACATGAGCTAATCTTGAGAAGACAGTTTCTACATCCATCTACACCTTGATGCTTTTTATCTTCACCCACAGATGAAAAGAGATTTGACTAACTGTAATGATTACAGGGTAAGAAACAGACCAAGTATAGCAATTTGGGCATGGCCAAAGCAACAGGAAAGCAGTAAAGTATAGCATATATATTCACAGTAAGAGAGTCATGTTTTCAAAGAAGGAGCAACTTCTCTCTTGCTAGACTGGACTTAGTGGTTATTACAATATCACAATCATGACTAATGCATTTAAAAGCAAAGCCATTAGTACTCTGCATTGACCACAGCATGAGCTGGTCCTTGAAATTTATTATTATACAATTCGTTAGGAGGATAAAAAGACTGGACTTAATAAATTTTAAATTATTATTATTATTAAAGCAGCCCTAAACAAGTCACGTAAGTTGATTAAATATCTTGATATATCCTTCTGTTTCTCCCTATATTCTCTCCCCCTCTCCCACAGAGTGTGACCAGTATACCTAGCTGGAAGACATACCTAAGCATGGTGGGACAAGGAGTAAAATACTGCTGAAATGCTTTAATCACCCTTTGGGCTTTGGCAAGCTCCACAGTTGCGTTGGTGACTTGAATCTTCCCTTCAGATGTGCTACAGGAATACCAAACTGATCGGTCATTTGCTTTTTCCCCCACAGCATTTAGATTTACTATGAGAAATCACCATAAACAACCTTTTCCAATTTCTCATATGCAAAGCCCTTCGTAATAAAAGCCATGTTTCCCTAAATGCAATTTCTCTTCAACACCAAGCACAAATTTCAAACCAGCATTAAAATTCTCATTTCTACAGAAGTAAGAAAATTCTGAAGGCAGGGTCTCACTGAATGTTTTTTTCCCATCTGCTTAAGACTCAGTACTTTCTGACAAGGGTTCTATTATATCTGGAAATCATACATGTTAATTACTACCATGGCCATTAATTACTTAAGTAAGGGAAAAAGTTTATAGGGCTCTAAAAATGCACTAAAGGTAGAAAATCTGACTCAAGTCATAAAGAGATTGTAACAAAATGAATTGCTAAACAATAGCTATCAATATTAATTCAGTTCTAAATATGTTAACAGCATTAAAACACTTAAGAGAAATAGCTGTATGCAGTATAATTCATTGCTCCTGTATGACTTTATTTTGTACTCCCTAGACACTGAGTTAATCATTACTATCACAATGAAACACTATCAGCCTAGGTAACCAGCATAAAAATCACATTCCACTTATAATGATGATGGCAGTTAAATGACAGGCTACATCATGATAAATCACAATAAAGCTGATGTAAAAGCTGATCGAAGTTTTGACTACCTATAGCACTACAGTTAATAGGATTCTTGCCTTACATGAATTAAAGTGACCTGTGGCCACACAAGTATCCTTCAGGCTCGCAGGCAGGACTGTTTTCAAACCACGGGTTTCTCCCAGGCTGACATAAAACTCTGTGCAGCAGAGCTTCTTCAGTGGTGGGTTTTTATACCTTAACAGAGCTGTTTTGGTTTTGGTTGGTTTTGGTTGTTTCTTTTTTTTTTTCCTTTCCTACAGTATTTTCAGAATAGTTTCTCTTCAAAGGGTAATTCAGCCTACAAAAAACAGCAGGGAACCTCACCAACATTTGAGGGAATAGGTTACTTCTGCAAAAACAGCAACCAACTGTCATCTCTGCCTTCTAAGAAAAGATCTGGTAAAAGCCTTGTAAGTCATTATGGTATCCAAGAGGAGGATGTGCCAGAAGGGATTGTCTGAGATCTCCCTCCTCTGCTAGCTGTCAACACAAACACTAAGAATGTCAGAGATCAAGCATTCAGTCATGTTTTAAACATCAGGCAGTCAGTTTTTCATCCCATACTTCGTATCACCATAAACAAGCACCAAATGGGGCAAAGAAGCTCAGTAACATCAGCTCCTCAGCTTCCACCCTTTTCTCACGTATTTCCACACTGATGTTTTGTGTAGAAGGCAAAAGCGTGCCTGACAGACTTCACAGAAAATGAAAGACCTTCTTGCCTATTGAACTTCTGAAGTATTTCAGTATCTAGGAATCCAAAGAGATGTCCCTAAAATCACAAACAGGAATGAAGTGCCTCGGCATTTTTTTAATCCAAAGAAAATTCTATGCGTACCTTTAAGTACCCAAATACCTTTGAGAATTTGGCCTTTGGAGTCAATTGAAAGTCAATTGAAATCTGTGTGTCTACAGAAGGAAAAAAATGCATCAAACACATTATAAAGCACACTGTTGTCTGGGAGATATTATAGGATGATGTCAGCTATGTGAACTGTGGTTTCTTTATTTGGCTCATTACATTTTGTCTTAACTATTAACTGATTTGCTCTTCAGTAGACCCTTGTTTGAACCTTAAGGCTCCTTGAGATTGAACAGACCTCCAGATCACTCTAGGTACTTGTATTAGCAGTTTAACTCACCCTGAAGAGACATTCAGACATGACCATACAGAAGACATCTATAAAAAACAAAAGCAGTTCAGTAGAGACAAACAGATTGTCTACAAAGGCCATTCACAAAGCACACATTGGCTTTTTTAGCTGTGGAATGCAGGGGGAGGAAAAAGAGTTGACCACAGAGTTTTAATTATGTTAAACAAGACTCAGCTAACTCTTGCCAGTGCATCAAATTTGAGTTTAATAGCCCTCAATCAGGTATACAAAGTGCTGAGCATGGCAAAAGGGGCTGTATTGTATACACTTAGGCTGAAATACATTGCTCAATTGAATGAAACCTTTGCCCGAGGAAGGAAGACAAGACAGGCCTGAAGCTCTTTCCAATTTATTTCTGAATCCATATAATAAAACCAAAAGTATTAACCAAGCAGTTCTTTCAAAAGCATGGTTTACATTTCAGAAAATGAGGTCTAAATCAACATTTAATTTGAGCAGATGGAACCAATTATTCCCTTTTGTAGGGCAAGCACACAGCATTCTTTAACCCAGAGTTGTTTCAACACTTTATTGGCCTGATTGCACCAGGTTTCAGTAGGTCCAGTTAAAACAAGGCATCATCATGATCTGCAAAACGGTAAGGTCCAGCGAGCCACACATAATGAAATAATGGTACCTGCAAGGTAAAATTACACACCTACCAGTTCCTTGTGGACTGAGCTTCCCCAGCTAATACAGCAAGCTGCTACACACTTCCAAATATTTTTTTCAGCTGTAGTTAAGCTACAATGCCAAACTGTTTATGCAGTCCATTACTTCTAGACAAGATGTGCATGTACCCATTAAAACACAATGTTCATATACTCTCTCCTTTAGGTGCCTCAGTGAACTCAGGTTAAATTAAGTGATCCATTCCTAAGTCCAAGCACTATGCAAAAGACAAAAAACCTTAAACTTCAAATTCACCTTAACAACCTACTTATGGCCTGACCTGTGCATCAGAGAACTCCACATAGGTCAGTTGTAACAGGAGATCTGAATACTACTAAAATGTAACAGAGAAGTAGATGTATATCATATAGGTACGTCATATAGCCATCTTGCAACACTCATTGAGTTTACTCTAGGCTGTTATGAAAAGAAACACCAGTACAAGTTCAAATCATACATCAACCTTGCAGCTGGTGTTGAGTGAAGCAGGTTCCCAGAACCCCTCTACACCTAACAGCACCCATTCACCTATTCAAGTAAATAAACTCTATTTTCAAGATTTCCCCCATTTACCTTCTGAACATGGGACACTAGAAGCCTTAGTTTGCTATTAAACCAATCACTTCTGAAAATATCATACAAAAATGTACTGAAAAAATATTCAAGAGATGCAGACCATTTCAGACCTTCACTAGTTGGAATGATTTCTCCTTCAAATAAAAAAAAAGTTTGTAGCTATTACAAGAACAAATAGCAATGAATGGTTTACTGGGATTAATAATTCCATTGATTCCTTTGTGCGCAGTTAACTGAAATTAATTCTTTTACTTCACACTCATTTATGTGAGCGGCACTCATCCTTTGACCTCCTGTCTAACCCCACACTGGAAATGCATTTATGCAGCACAATTCACACTTTGTTAGGTCTTATTCCAGAAGGCCAATTCGTATTCAGGCTGTAATAGGGGCATCAGTGGGAGTTCTGTCCCAGGACCATGTTTCTATCACTGTTATGACTTACTGTCTTTTCTATGAACTTTTTCAAGAAAGCTGACTGAACTGGCTGACAAATAACCCAGTAACTTCAATAAATGCAGATACTGAAACCTGGAAGAAAGGTTATGATTATCCATCTTACTGGACCTCTTGAATTTCACCAACTGACACTTTCAACAGCCCCACAATCTCTAATGGAGATTGAGCATATCTCTGAAAAGTCATTTGATCTTGACTGAAGTGCTGGAAAATCCACTGAATCAAACGATAAGTTTCCGTAGTTCCATTGTTTAATTACTATTATTTTATTTTAAATCTTTCATTCAACAGGAGAAAATCCAATGATTTAGAAACATTTAAAAATGAAAAAGAAAAACTAAGACAAGCAAAAATTCTCAATATATGGTGTCATTTCTAAGGAAGAAAAGAATCAAAGTGACAGAACAGCTATATTGGGTTTTCCTCCTTAAAACAAAGACACCTAACCAAGATTTTTAGATCGACTAAGCTTTAGAAGAGGGCGGGAAGAAAGCTAAATATTTTTGTTCAAGGACATTCTGATGGTAGTAACCAGCAGAAACATTTATGCACCATGCAGTTCTCAAATTTAATACCTAACAGATATCTAAATTAAAAATTAGAAACTTGAGTCATGCATTTCCTCAATAGTACGTGTTGCCATACAGGAATAAGAGAAACTTTTGTTGATGTTGATAGGTATTTCCATAAAAGATCAGTAATTTTTATTCTTTAGTTCTATGGTTTTATACGTGACCCCTGTCAAGCTACTTATCTCCAGATACACAAAATTATTCCGATATGGAACTCTTAAGCAGATTATTGACTACATTTCAAGTCTGAAACTGGCACCTAGATAGTTTCTCTGCATAGGAGAGAAATAGGACTCATGTCCTATTCTTCAGTGACAATCACTTTTATAAATAAAAAAATTTAGAGGCATAAATATGATGATGCTTTTTTTTCCTTCAATAGCTCATATCACTAATGCATTGTTTCCCACCAAACCAGCCCCTAGCAAAGACACCTACACAGCTGAAACTAGGGAATCATTTTTAACCTCTGTATTTATAGTGTAAATCTTATGTAATTTGTGTCAATACATGGGAAGGCAGAAACTGAAAGTTTGATCCTTTGATCTTTAGGAATTCCATCTGTAACCGGTTAACATTTCTTACCCATTTCTGTAATGTCCTTTAAACATTAAGCAAAATAGCACCACATTAAATTGTAAATTAATCAACTTATTTGTAGAATGCAGCTTTTCAAATTTGACTGTGAAGTATTTTCAGTGATATGGATGCCTTTTCTAAAATTCTGGAGAAAATTTAAATGTGCCACACAATTCTGAAGTTACTTAACTAGTTTCAGGCCATAAGAAGATATTGTTTATCAGGCCAAAGGTGGATGTTTGGGATAGTCACTACAAGGCACATCATGATAATTTCTCAGAAAACTGCCCCAGCTACACTGCAGCTCAGGCATGTTGTGAAGCAAGTTTTTAAGCCTAACAGACATAAACGTTTATTTCATAAATTCATAAAGATTCTTTCCGAAGCCATATACACCACCAGCACCCATCTTCTGTGGCAAGGACTTACACAGACGAACCATACCTTGAACAAAAGCCATTTAACTCTGCTTGCTGAAAGCAAGCGAGTTTTATGTAATGATCACTTCACCTTGCATTAAAGAGACAAGTACACTGTCATTATCTCCTCACCTTATCTGGATCAACTGAGATATTACACCCAGTGATACATCCACCTTTTTCAATACAAAGAGCCTTACTCTTTCTTTACACAGAAGAAGCTCAACAGCTTCACTCAGCCTTTCACCCCTTTCTATGACTTTCCTAGTTCTACCACAGCCTTTTTGAGATGTGGGACTAACACTACCTATGCCCCAAGGAATTGTGCCATGATGTTATGAGGTTCTTTGTTCTTTTCCATGCAGTTCCTCAGTGTTACAACATCAATGTGGAAGTTGACAAATACAGGTTGTTTTTTGTCAGCATGGAAAGTAATGGCCTATTAACAAAAGGTTCATTTGTCTCCTGGTTCTGTGTCTGCAGAGGGTATAAAACACATATGAGGCAGGGGGGAATAAGACAACAGACTGGGCCTGAAGAATTATAATTTAGTATCTTTTCTTGAGCATCCTGGAACATGACCACAATTTTATTAATTTTTTTTTTAAGTATTGCATGTTATTAGGCAGAATTAGAAAGAGTTCGTAACAGAAGCCACCCTGTACGTCACAGAATAAGTACAGCAGAGGCTATATTAATAAAATATTTACCTTTCCTAACAGCTACTATTACTGTTAAAAAAGAAACAAACTATAATTAGACTGAGTCCTTATCAACACAGCTTTCCCCAAAGGAAAATACACACTGTCAAACAATATGTTTATCTTCTATTATTATTACTATTACTGTTTACCTGTCAGGCACTTTTCAAATAATGTAGCTGATATTTAGATCTGCCAAGAGCAATGACTTAGAGATTAAAATTATTCAGTTCCACAGAGAAGGTTGGGCCAAGGGTTTTGAGATTTTTTCCTGAACTTGGATCTTACCTGACGTCCTCAATATTAACTTATGAAGATCTACTATCCTGGTAGCTTGGGATCCTTCTTCAACCCTTACACCAACATGCATTGCTGTAAGCACAGTAATCAGATCTCATTGATATCTGTGCCCAGTAAAATTTATAGTAGCTCCTTTTTCTACATATGAATAGTTCAGTGTCAATCTAAGTTTTATTACTCTATAGGAATATTTCAACGTAGTTAACGGGAATTGGAGTGAAGGACTGCATTTTTCTGCAACTATGGCTGTTATTTCTACAGATCAGTAGAATGAACTGGACCCAACTTTTACTTGGCACTGGGGCATTATTATGCTACAATATCACTGCAAATGACACGTGTTGCATTAACATTAGGGAGTGTTGTTTCGCCACAATAACTTATTTTTACACCTCTCATGTCAAATCAACATTCTTACGTTGTAATTCACTTTAAAAAAGGCTTGTTTGAGCTAAAACTACAAAAATTAGACATGACATTCACAATTAAATTAACAAAAGATTAATGTATATTTAGTTATTTTTAACGTACGATAATATTAATAGATGTCTTTTCATGTCTTTCAATATTATCAGCATCCAGAACAACTCACTAAAGACACTTCTATCTTGTTTTCTCATCACCACCCTCACCCTAAGCCTTTGTAATGCTTCTGCCCTGCATCTCATAAAATATTTTTTCTATTATTTTTGTATCGGCTTCTCATTATCTAAGCTTTGTTCCTCAAAGATCAAAAGCACCTCTGCAGTACAAGTGCCCACAGTATAATTTTCAGCTCTAAAAATCTACATAATCACGGTCTTAAGCACCTCAAGTTAGAATTCTACAGCTGATCACATTGCCAGTATCTTGAGCTAGTTTTTGTTACATGCCAACCTGAATTTAGAAGCCAAGCTACTGAAAAAGAAATTATCTTTAATTTAAAAAGCTAGTTTTATTTAACGTATTGAAATGAAACTAGCAATTTTATCTGGGAGAAAAAGAAAATTTCAGTAGGTCTGATGCTTGTATTAGAACATGTATAGATGGCATATTTTGTATGGTGAACCAAGATGGCAGGCATCCAATTAAAGAGACCATGAAGAAATGCTAGGTTGACAGAGTCAGAGCTGGGGGAATTACATCCCACATGAAAACACCATACAGGAGATCCACATTTAGAATGGTTTTAGATGCAAGAGTTAAGAGTCACAACATAGGAAACATTGAAACATACTATATTTGATAGGGTATTTAGTTATCCTGTTGGGTAATGACTACTGAAAGGCAAGCCTTATAACTTCTGCCCCTTACTGAAGAACAAAGCACTTCAATTCAGCTACTTATTCTAGTCTTAAAATAACCTTGATGTCTTGGTTTCAGCATGCATTCATTTTTAAAAACCATCAAGAGAAAAAGTATTAACCAGATAGAGCCAAAGAAGCAGCTGGCACCACCACTATGCGAAAAGAATGCTCCTCAAAAGTTCAAGCATCTACGTTACTATCCATCATGGTTCCACTTCTAATATTTCAAAGTCATTAAAAAGTGCTAATTGCAGTCTTAAAGTGAGAAAGAGGAAGTAATAGACTGCTGGAATGAGAGAGGATATGAGGCCATCCAAATGCAAACAGACGTGCCTTCTGCTTCCCAGATGCTGCCAATGTCACAGGTTTGCTAACAGTTAACAGAGATCCACAGAGAGAGAGAAGGAACCCAAAGGCTCACAGCTCTCTGCAGGCTTCACCAGAACCGCCAGATGCAGAACTAATGCTCAGTCCTGTGGCCTCCCGAGACACAACTGGCTACCCTCAGCTCTCTCAGGTGTTCTCCAGAATACATGCTTGGACTTAAAAGCTCTGTATAAAGATAAAAGGGGGGAGGAATAGTATACACAGCAGGGAGACATGCAAATCTTTGGGTTTAGGCTTCTAGCTTCAGGTAACTAATGAAGATGATGGGCTAAAGCAGGGATCAGTTGTTTCAGTCTCTCCAAGGAAGCACTTTTTCCTCTCTCAAGACACCTTCCAAATCTGCAATAGCCTTTGGAAACTAGTTTCTCAGGGCTTAACATATTGCTTACCTGCAGGAGAGCAGGAAGGTATCCAAGACGCACGATGCCCAGAATTGCATGAAATCTGAACAGAACACATGCATGCATCAGGTGTGAATGGTAGACTGCTCAGCATCAATGCTGAAAGCAGGTTTTGGGGCATTTTTATACTTATTAAACATATAGATAAATTTATGACTTTCCATAAAACAGGAAAAGAGGAGTTACTAATGGAAACTTTTCAGTACACATTATCTGACAGCTTGGGTAATAAATGCCTCTCAAGAAGAATCTTACACTCTTCACAAGTATGGACATTCATTCAACTCTGCAGTAGCTGTATGGCAACTAATGACTCAAGCGTAACTCCACTCTCACAACATAGCTATGGCATGTGTAGGTAAACCTAACCTGTTTTGTAACTGGCTAGACTGATAATAAAAGAAATTACAGCCATCACTAGCAAAATCTTCCCAAGGTCTACAGGAATCACCTAGCCTTGTTCCCCACTTCACTATCCTCTCCTTGATATCCCTACTACAAATCACTGCTTCTAAGTACATGGTAAATCCATTCTTCACTGCATCAATGTGGCAGTGCAGGATTGAGCCTATGTACTACATAAGCACAAACTCAAATATTGGGCTTGTTCAGAAGATATAGGATCTCATGCACAACATATTCCAGAACCTGAATTAGCCTTGTGTTCTGTAAGCTGTTAAAAAGTGTAGCATATTCCTGCTTTGAAACCAACCTGGTCTTATGGCTATCCTGTCCAAGCAGAATATTGATTCACTCCTTTTTGTGCCTTCTCAACCCTCCTGACTTACCTCAACACTAAGATTTTGTAGTAGGGCCTCCCTCCAGATCTTGTTGCTGAAAAATGGTGTGTGTTTATGTCTACATGGAAAAAGAGTGCACTAGTTTGTATAGCTGCAGCACAGGTACCCACATCAAGCTGAAATTACAGAAGTACTCTGGACCTTTTTAAGATGTTACTCAGAGAAGTTGTGGCACCAAAGACAGATTATGGCCCTGGGACACCATTGTGCCTCTGGAGCTTCCTCTGTGCACTGCCCCTTCAACCCAGTGACACAGCAAAAAGCACATTCTAGCACACAACCAGAGCTTAAAGTCTAAATAAAAACTCAAGGTATTTCATTTGACACAAGTTGGTAAAACAACGAACCTGGTATTTTTCAGTCATCTAAAAACTATTGCTCTACCCTCCATTTAAGTTCTTGAACAGTTTACTTTTCAAAAGAAAGGGTGTCATTGTAGAATAATACATTAAAAATGGCCTGTAACTGCTCTGAATGCGCACTTAAGATGGGATTAGTCTTTTCAAAGAATCCGAACTTTTGGCATGGCACCCACTTCTCATCTTGTCAGAGTGCTACTTGATGCCTATAAATAACCAGCTATATTTTCTGTTGGTGACAAAAAATGGTTTAGTGCAGTGCATGAATAAATTACAAAAGAGACATCCAAAACCAATTTGCTTTCAAAAAAAGATCTGTAGTCCCCTCACTGCTGAAAAACTGAGGCTGGCAGGGCACTTTCAACTGAGATTTAGAACTCCCAATACAGCTGTAACTTCTCAGATGTTTTTAAAAGCCTCTGCCAACAGTCATCCCTGCCCACTGGACCTGCACATTTCATAAATTCAGAAAGTTACAGGATACTAATAAATTGGATGCATTCCATGAAACTCAAACTCACCAGATCAACCAGTTTACATCAACACTTGACTATGGAAAGCCTCTTGGTGTTGTTAATCCTAAACCATCACAATTTTCTTGACAACAGAAAGACTGTTCAAAATAAGTTACTGCTCATAAGAATTAGTTTATTGTCAAGTAGAAATGCCCCTTGCTGATATCTGTGAATCAAAATTTATTATTAGAATTAGAAGTGATGCATTGGAGGAACTGGTGCCCTTATGCACAGTACTGAGGCTACAGAAACACATTCAGCAGGTGTAAATCAGCACTTTGACTTCAGTGACATTACTCCAATTTGGGCTAAGTGATAATCTGACTCACAACGTTTAACATCCTTCCTATTTAATATCCTCAGCCCCAGGAAAGAATTAAAAACACTTAGTTTGTTTCTGTCATTCCAATTCAACTATCAGACAGTAATGAAGTAACAAATGCTAAGACTGCTGCATGCTGTTACAGTTACATGTTTTCACTAGACAGAAAAGTAACTCGATGTTGTTTCAGATCCTTGTAAACTGAAGTCCAGATAAATGAAAGTGCGTAAAGTGCTACCATACGACCTACCCTTGTCATTCTGGAAAACACATCTGCCTTAAACTTGAATCAGTATGATCCAAACCAGTCACGAAACGAGAACAACTTACATCATGTTCTGTTTTACTTACAACTCTTATCACAGTCCTGGGAGTATGATAACAATACCTCTGTTTCTTGAATTGGTAACCAGATAGTTGCACATAAAAATATTTTAAATGTGATGTATTACTTAGGGAGAATGAGAACTCTGCTTTGTTGGAGGTGACTATCCAGATGAACATCACTACAGCATAAAAACTGGAGGGACACATTGACATAAATAATTTCTGAATTAAGGATGAACAGTAGATCAAATAACTTCTGACAGTACATTTCGAAAACAAGCTGCGGACAATTTTTTCTTGGGTTCTTTATTACAAGAAAATAAAATGCTACTTCTTAGCAGTCTAACAGTGGGAAAAAAAAAAAAAGTATATTTCCTTACATGAAAGAGCTAGTCTGTGGATTGAGATGCTGTGACTTCCTCAGACCTCACAAAGAGTTCCTTGGGGTTATTACATCTTCAGAGTATCCAGAGAGCTACAAGTGCTAACACTGGTGATTCACAGTTCATACTAAAGACATTCTGCAGCATGACCTGCAGGCAAACTGTGCAGATGGTAAGGTTGCCATTTGTCAGGTAGGAATTTAAGCACAATTTACACTCCGATCAGCTATAGATTTGAAAATAGATTTAAAGCTCCAGAGTTATTTTCTTTTTCTTTTTTTTTTTCCCCCAGCAAATATCAGAGCTGACTTAAGGCATGAGCACAGCAAGACAGCCACCTGTAGGCATAGCTTGAAAAGGTAGTGCTTTGCCGCCTCTGCCTATGCTTGAGGGGACAAAGACTGGCTGTTTATATCATATCCTATCTACTGACAGGCTACTAGGAATAAGACAACGTGCAAGAGGGCAAAAGCTGCTGCTGGAGTAACTATCTTCCTTTCTCTCCTCCCAGCAACCCTATAATCAGAAAACTCCCTCTCTGGCCACAGCACTTACTGGCTCCCTCTTTCACACCCTCCCTTTCCACCTGATGCCCTCCTGTTACTGTGAACAGAGAAGTCAGCAATGGCTCTACTCCCTTCTCCTCCCATCCCTTTTCCTTCCCAGCAGTCCAAGATGGTAGTATGGGTGGTGTTTTCTCTGAGATGAAGAGGGTGGAGGCAGGCCAGGACCTAGGAGCAGAGCAGGGAACCTGTGGTTCTGTAGCTGGAAAGGTGCAAAGAAGGTCCATTCTCCAGTGAATGCAAGAGGAGAGGAGGACATACTGTGCAAAACCCCCCATACTCATACCCGTAACCCCATAAAGCCAGGTGCTTAGCTCCAGGTCCTGTTCCCATATTCTTCCCCACTTAGAAATCCCTCTGCCTTTTCTAGGTCATCTCACCTGCCAGGGCAGCTCCTCCAGCTCCTCCAGCCAGGCACTGCACCTCAGTCACAGCTCATTCTGCACTACCCTTACTTCTGAGAAGCCTTGAATTAGTTCTGGCACATGTGTGAGCTTATCTATCTATATACATCAGTAAAAGCACAGAAAACAAGTTGCCTTATTCATTTAAGTGAAGGAATACATATATGCTTTACAAAGCAATGTGAAACATAGTGTGATTCAGACCAGGTATTTACTACTATCATCATCACTATTACTGCCACCACAAAAGCTATACATACTGAATAAATTCCGTTTTAGTTAAAAATCATTTAAAAATACTTCTCTTTCTTGTCACAAAGCAGACTCAAACCAGTTATTCTCTCTCATCTTTCCTGACCTTTCTCCTATGCTCCATCAACCACAATATAAGGCAAGTGCCCTTCCAACCACCCCCAGGAAGATCACCTCATTGTAACAACTAGCCTCCATCAGGATATAACTGTTTTTGGCATAGGAAAGAAAACGCAAGAGAAGCAGGAAAATGACTTGCCAGAACACCTTTTTGCAGTGCTGCTTTTCAGTTGTGCTTTTGGCCCTTGTAAATTAGTGCAGAATAGAACAGGTCTACTAAAAAGATATAAAATTCTTCTAGCAATTAATACAGAGCTTATCTGACTGGACAAATGAGATGAGCATAAGTATTTAGCTGCACAGATCAAAAATATTTTGACAGAGTTTCTTATCAAACATGTAGTTATCTCAATATCTGATATCTGGAGCTACATGTGGCTGAGGACCAGTCACCAATGGTGTTTCTCAGGACTCAAACCTTGGGCCAATTATGTTCAACATTTTTATCAACAATCTGGGCACAGGAGTTGAATGCACCATTAGCAGGTTTGCTGGAAATACCAAACTGGGAGGTGCTGTTGATTCTGTTGAGGGATGAGAGACCTTGCAGAGGGATCTAGATAGACTGGAGCATTGGACAATGATTAACGGGATGAAATTTAGCAAGTCCAAATGCCAGATTCTGCATCTAGGATGGAGTAACATTGGGCACAAGTATAAACTGGGAGAGGAGTGGCTGAAGAGCAGCCCTGCAGAAAGGGATTTGGGGGTGCTGGTCAACAGCAGACTCAATACAAGTCAGCAGTGTGCCTTGGCAGCCGAGAGGGCAAACCACATCCTGGGTGCATCAAACACAGCATAGTCAGCAGCTCAAAAGAGGTCATTATCTGCTGTATTCAGCATTGGTGCAGCCTCACCTTGAGCACTGTGTGCAGTTCTGGACTTCATAATTTAAGAAGGTCCTTGAATATGTCCAGAGGAGGGCAACAAAGCTGGTGAAAGGGCTGGAAGGAATGTCCTGTGAGGAGCAGCTAAGGACTTTGGGCTTGTAGCATGAGGGGTGACCTCATTGCTTTCAGCAGCTTCCTGAGGAGGGGAAGTGGAGAGGGAGGTGCTGATCTCTTCTCCCTGGTATCCAGTGATAGGACATGTGGGAATGGCTCAAAACTGCACCAGGAGAGGTTCAGACTTGAATTTACTGAGAGGGTGCTCAAACACTTGAACAGGCATCCTAGAGAGGTGGACCATGCCCCAAGCCTGTCAGTGCTTAAGAGGTGCCTGGACAGTGCCCTTAACATCCTTTAACTTTTGGTTTGCCAGCCCTGAAGTAGTCAAGCAGTTGGACTAGATTATTGTTGTAGGTCCCTTTCAACTGAACTATTCTATTCAATATCAAAATATTTAATGGACACATTGCCATATCTAATTTATCTTATTTATTATATGTGAATTGAACTCCATTTTCACGTTTCGTATCAAGAATGAAGTACACACACACGCACATATGTAACATATCAGAATACTTCTCAAAAGTAGTTTCAGTTCATGCCAAATTGCAAAGTGTAGTAGTAATTTTGAATTATTAGTAATGCATTAAAAGCAGTTCAAGAAAATTGAAACAAAAGAATTCAACTGCACTTCCATGAAATATGTGATTACATTTAAGTTTTATGGAGCATGCATTTTGTGGCAGACTTCTATGCTGCAATTGCACTATTTTCTTAAAAACTTACATTTTCTGTTCAATGATAATTCAGTTTTCTGACTAGAAAATATGTATCAGGTAAAAATACATTCAGTAAAACAGACAAGAAAAGCTGCAGTAACATTGTACTGCCATATCAAAGAGGACTGCAGAACAAAAGGACCTTTCAACCATCATTCTCCATACATGTCTCAGTTTCTGCATACCTTAGCCACAGCAGAGGAACTGATTTATTAAATTTAATTGCACTACCTTCCGGAGCATGCATCATACAACCATTTGCAGGGCTGGGTTAAATGGAATTCACTGCAACAGAATTTATTGCAAAAGTGTTATACAGTCAAATGAAATAAAATAGAGAGGGGAAAGAATATCACCTTGAGTTACATCCAGTGGCAGACATAAAACAAAACGTGAGAAAGATTTTCTAAATTATTTGTGAGGAAAAGGTAGTCTCTGCATCTTAATTTTTTTTCCCCAGTCAACTCTTTTACAGCAGTTCAGCCAAACTTTATTAAACTTGTCAGCATTGCATTCCTCTATGTATGGATAGACTGCTCTTGAAAAAGGTCAACATAAAAAGCACAAGCAGGCTTTCAAAATCAAGAATGCATGCCTTCTCTTTTGATTCCTCCCCTGAAAAAAGAACTTTCTGAAAAACTCATCTCCTCATACAAGATTACACTGTTGGTAAAAGAACCTGGAGCTTTATCTTTCCACACTCAACTACTCTGACTTGTGACTCACATCTATTTAAGCAGGTTCCTGACGGTAGGAACTTTGTTCCTACATATGTATAAGCGTATACGTTATAGATGTCAATGACAATGTAGTTCTTTAAAAACTTTGGATGCCAAATGTTAGGCATCTAAGCATACATCAAAAGATACATTTTCCCTTTGAAGTCTGTAGGGACACTTTGAAACCAACTGCTGATGTAAGTGTCCGAATACAGAGTGGCGTGCCTCATGTTAGGTACTCAAGGTGAAAAGTTTATCTACATCCTTATTAGTGTAAGGGGACCTGCACACACCACTACTGGCAGAAGTGCTCTGTGACAAGGTGCAAACAGAACAGAGTTTTCTACCTAGAAATAGAGCCAGGCACTGCCACCAGAGCAAAGCTATTCTGCTCCTACTAAAAGGCAGTCAGAATTCTGACAGTGGCAGTTACGAGATTTTTCTGGTGCTTCACCTTTCTCTTCCTCCAAGAGTCTCCCTAAAATTACAACATCTGCAACATCTGTACCTGCTCCCATTCTTGGCGGAGGTGATGATACACTGCAGGTCTAGAGAAAAACAGTTCATTAAGGTTCATCCTCCGCTCCTAGTTGTGCCACAGACTTCTATGGGGTTAGGTTGAACTCTCACTGATCTGACAAACGAAAATATGCAGTAGACTACATATAAAAGGCTTTCAAAGTCCATACATTAGTTTCAGATGAAGTGAGAAGAACAGAAATACACATGAACTTCACAGTGTGAGAAAGAACAAGGCATTACATCATGAATGCGTCTGGTTACATGATGTAATGAGGAGATCAGTCTCTACCTTTCTCTTTTTTTTTCCTCCTATCACAGAAAGACTCATATTTTCTATACGGCTCCAGGGACACACACACATGTGCTCTATGCATTTGTAAAAAACATACATCTGTACATTAGTTCTTGTAACCTCGTACCCACCCATCTAACTGACACATGCAAACACCCAGGTGCACCTGCAAATTTTGTGGCAGCATTAATCAGAAGGTAAGTTTAGACTACATATTAGAGAAACATGAGCTAAATAGCCAGTGATTTAAGAAGCAAAAGTTCAGGTGATTTAAGTTAGTATAGCACCATTAAAGTTGAGTGACTCTCAATTCCTCTTAGCTGAGAATCTGATCCTAGCATACAATCTGTAAAAAAGGGGAATAATCTTTAAGTAACACATACATGCACATACAGATACAACTCTGTGGAATACAACTGCAAACTCAGTTATTAGTATCCACCTTAAAACCAAAATAAATTATCCAGTATTAAACTAACATGAAACAGAGCAACACTACTATCCTTCACACCCACAGGATTTAAAATACTTCCTGATCTACTTATCAAGGCTCGTTTCTGTGTGAAGTTATCAGCTGTAGCAGGATAAGCAAACTACTGAACCTAAATAAAGAAATTAGGTCTCAACAGTGCCGTGCTTTCAGCATTAAATACATTATATGCTACACTAGAGAATTTATATGAGAAATTTGGATAAAAGGGTGTTCAATCCACTTCCCCTTCTAACAGGGTGGCATTAATGCTGGACCTGACCTTATGAAGCTATGGCTATTTCATAGAGCTAGTCTCTCTTTTTCTCCATTTGTAACCAAGACAAGGGCATTTAGCTCAAGCAGGCAGGGTTTCCTTCAGTAAACGTGTAGTTTCAGCCAGCTTGAAAGGATTCATGAATCCAGATCAAATTCACCGAATAATTTCATCTGGGAAAAAACAAACTAAGAGCTTGTGTCATAAAACCTCCCTCAGAGCTGCTCATTCAGAGCTCTGTGGATATGTGGGAAATCTGGGCTCCACCTAGTACATCCATGGCAGCATAAATAACAAAGCACCCATATAACACAAAGCTGGAGCTATCAGGTGAAACGAGATGCCTTCTCCGCAGTTTAAACCTCCTTTTCTACTCACTTCTCCACAGTGTCCAAAATCACAGAATCACAGAATCACAGAACGTTAGGGATTGGAAGGGACCTCAAAAGATCATCCAGTCCAGTCCCCCTGCCGGAGCAGGAAAATGAAGTACTCTGTCAGACAAACCATTTCACATGAAGTGAAGCATCACTTTTACCTTGCCATCTTGACATACCCAAAAATGTAACACTACTTCTGGTTCAATCTGAACCAAATTAATGTTGTAATTTTGTACTTTTTGAAGTGCAGGTGTTGAAAATACCTACAGGCTTTTGCACAGTTCTGTACACTCTATTTAGTACTGCTTAAGATGAAATCTAAATTTCAATTGTTCACCATATAAAGGGAATGTGCACATATACGCAGCATTCTCCCCAAATAGAGTCAAGTCAAATTGCCTGTTCATCTTTTCTAATACTGTACAACATGAAAACAATAGTGATTCCACAATAACATTTAATTATTTCATTCCATTCACCATGCTGTCTTGTAGAGAAAGGTTCTTTTCTTGAAAACAAGCAGCTACAAATGCAGCTTGCACCTTGATGTCCTCTCCGACCTTCAGTCTCCTTTGAGCTCCCAGATGGTCTTAATTAAAATAGAGTAGTTTCTAATTTACAGCACAGGAGACGTTTTCAAACTGTTGTTGAAGTAGTGTTAGTGAAACCCCAATAATCCAAATCTCACCCCCAGATAGGTACATCAACATCTTAAATTTATCTAAAGTTCCTGCTGTGCTCATAAGTCTTCTTTATTGTAAAAATTGTACTGTGTTTTCATAGTACCTTAAACCCCCAAAAACAAAGAAGTAGTTTTACAGGAAATATGTGCCATCACATAAAGAAATAGTTATTCCCTTCCATTCTTGCATCCCCCTCCTTTGAGCTGTTTCAGCTTTGCAAATAGAGACTAACACATACAGACAACAAACTTTATCTGGAATATTACTAGAAGTCTTGCTGTTTTCTCTCAAGCACATCACATTTTGTAAAAGTGACATCACTGCTCCAAAGACTCTAAGTGGGATACCGTACCTCTTTGCAACACACTTCTCATGCATCCTATCAGTCTGCTTTTCTTGTAAAAAGGTAAAGAAGAGTGCCTTGTGTACAGCTCAGTAACTCGGAGCATCATCAACCGATGACCTCTCTAGGATTGAATGCAGATTTTCAGTCTCATTTCTAGCTAGGCTTTTACAACAGATAGTTATTTACTTTTACACAAACAAAAGTTTATTAACAGTTTATGACCAAAACTAAAAATAACAACAGAAAATATTTTGTACAATTATGTATGAACTGAAAATGGAGTATCATCCAGCCTCACTGGATTTCATTTATGGCTTATATGATACTTCTCCCTTACACCAAAATTACACGTACTTAGCTAGAAGAACACTAGAACGACAATATTATTAACATGCTACAAAAACATAAACAAAGTATATGGTACAGTAAGAAGGAGAAATCTGTTGTTCACCATACTGGTAAAACCAGTTTAAAAAAAAAGTTTGGAAAAGCTCAAAATATATTTTCTTGACTGGACAATTTTCACCAAGATACTCTTTTTCTCCTTGCAGACTTAATTCTAACCCTCTGGCAATGAACATACATTGCCCTTACTTTCTTTTTAAACTTCATGGAATACAATTTTTAGTTTCAAGTTAAATTGGCTAGCACTAACGGTTCAGCCATACCTCAACCTCCAGGTACTGCTCTTTCAGAGAATCACACTGAGCAAAGGTATGTTTCAGAAGAGTAAATTTCCTTAACTTTGCACTCTTTTAGTGATAAAACTGTTAACATGGGTTAATTGAATCCAGTGTGGTTTAAACAATGATTCATGTCCTCATTTCAGCATCTCAGTAAGGTACCTGATTTGTCAAAATGAATGACCACAAGCTGTTCCAAATGGCCTCTGCCAATTAAGGATTACATATGAAAAATTGTGTGTAAAACTATTATTACCATATGGCTTTTTTCTATAGTAATCTCCCCCCCCGCCTCTGTTCTTCATTATCTTTCCTCCTCTTCCTCAGTCTCTCCTAATTGTCCGCTCTTTGCGCTCTCCTACTGTCTTCTCCCCACATTTCTGCTTCTAGACTTCCTCCATTTTCCCATACCCAAGTGCTTATCAGTGTCTCTTACAGCTATTCACTCTCATTTGCTCAGACCCCAACAACTTTTCCTTCATACTTTTTTATATGAGAACAAGGCAATATGATGTCACCCCAAGGATGACGTTCCTTGTACATGTTTCAGTGGTCCTGTTTCCCACCTCATTTCCTGTCTACACCTTTTACTTGGAGCACAGTTCTTTAGAAAAAGGACTGTGTGTCTTCTTTTGGGTTTACACAACATCTAATAGAATATGATCCAGACCCCGACTGATCCTGAAGCTGAGAGTGGAGGCTGGGGCAGACACAGCAGATGTCTGCTTATGTGTACCAAAAGGAACCAGCTTGATTGGCTTAATGAACGATCCTAAATGCCACTGATAAAACAGCTGGTTTGTCTAGATCCTTAGAAAGAACAGAAGAAATACTCCACCAAAAAGGTCTTGAAAGGAAAATACCATGTTTTCACACAAATCTGTATGTGTGTTTTCACTCTCTCAAAAAAAAAAAAAAAAAAAGCAAGGTACATCAGCCAGTCAGAAACTGAACTCTGCTTAATCAGCATTTTATTTTAGTATCACTAAAAAACCAAATGAAGTAACATGCCTCTGTAGCAATTGTTTCTGCAATTCACCATCACATAAAACCAGGTATGCAAGCAGAAGATTAGAAAGAAAAAGGTGAAAGGGAAAAAGCTGGAGACAAGAGAGGTGAGAGACTCCTATGAGAACACACACGTATAGTTAAGAAGAATCTCAAATTCCTTCCTGAAACAGAAGTCAGGAAAAGACCGTGAATTTATGGCATTTCTGGAGCATGGAAATAAACACACACATAACTTGCAAACATACCCAGCACCCTGGGAGTTCTTCAGTCTCTTTGTCCCAGCAATGCTCTTGAAGTGCTCAGCAACAAACTGCTTCCCCATGCATTTGCATGGAAGACATTAGTTTTCAGTTCATCTTTTCCTACATCACTACTCAAGCTTTTTCTGATATTCTGGTAAGCAATTACCTCCACTAAAGATTTCCAAATAAACAACCAAGATAAACAGTTTCTCAGTTGCTCTACTGACTCACTGGAGTTTTGGATGCTTTTACTTATTGAAAGTGGAGATATGACCTCAAATACTAACACGCCTGATCATTCAGCATTATTTATCTGATGACAGCCTGGAGAATAATTGTTCTGCTTAATTATTTTCTCCTCAATCCTCCTTCTTCTGTGCAGAATTACAGTTCAGTGCTCTTAACAGATGGTATAATAAATATGACTTAGTGGCGTTTAGATTTCTCTGATCATTGTACTTTTAACTCATGCAAGTGTATTTATTAATAGTAAAAGTCTTGTAAAATCTTAAAGATAATTCAGCTCCTGCAATCACCAAATATACACAACCCATATATTAGCCACTGATTTTTCATAGAAACAACATCATGATCTTTTAGTAAAGGAATTCAGTGCAATCCTTGATGCCTAACTACAGCATAAACTTTATATATATGTATATTATGCACACACACACACATATATATAAAATCTTTTCCTCCTTAAAAGCAGACAACTTTCCCACTTGAGATCCTGAATAGTGGCACCTGAAATTCAGACTCCCACAACCCCCCAAGATCCAAAGAATGACTTTATTTTGCTGGTGATTTAGAAACTGTCTTTAAGTACCCTTTGATGACTTGAACATTTTCATTCCTTTATGGTTTAGACTGCCCATTTCCTTTCAAGAGCTGAAGCCTCTGTTTCTCTCTCCAGTAGATTTTTCTATAAGGGAAAGGAATTTGCTGGGAAAATTCTTTTTCATGAAAAGGTTATGCAACAAGGTACAGAAGCAACCCTTCTTTCCAAACTTCTACAAAGCATATAGAAAGAAAACAAGAGACAGTTAAGAAAGTGGACTTAAAATGTAAAAAAAAAAAAAAAAAAGCTAAGCACATCTTTGTTAATTACAGTATTAGGTGTCTTTTTGTAGATGGATATTCTTTTCATCATCAGGGTTGAAATTTTATATTTATAGTTACAAAGTCACAATGAAGGACCTGACCATACCAACATAACTCAATATCCTTTAACCACGTCCCTGAAGCTATTTCCTACAAAATCTTACACAAAGGAACTCCAGTGGTTTCATAAGAGCATTCTCACTGGCCTTTGGTAGGTCACAAACTCCTTGCAGCTTGATAAACAGCTGCCCTGTCTCCCACTTGGGCCAAACACAAGAACAATTCATCCCTGCAGAAGCAGAATGAAGGTCCTACCGACTCGGCTGGCTCCTTGGAAAACATAAGCGTTAGCCACAACATCCCCCTGAATCACAAGCACCACATTTCACGTGCCCTCTACTCAGACAGGAGGTATTTTTGCACAGATTCTCAGAGAGAAAATTCATACATCTCAACATCTATTCTAATGCATGCCATCACAAAAAACTAGATTAATGTGACTGCTTGGCAGTACCCAAAGCATTTAAAAGCATCTTACTCACAATATTAAGATTTTTTAATATATATTTTTTGTCTCCACTATCCTCTGTACCCTACACCACCACAACAAGGAGCTCCATTTCTCCTCTCCAGGGAGAATGCTGGCAATCAATTTGCTTTCTGAAATAATTCTGGGACTCCAAGTATTTTTGAAGTGTAAAACCAACAAGTATAAAGGAAATTCCCTGGAGTCACGTTAGTCAATACAGTGAAATTCATGCTTAACACACAGAATGTTAATGAAGACAAACTATGCTTATTTTACTATATGCTACATCATTAAAAGAGTATTAAGACTATGTATCATTTCTAAAGACTCAGTTTCAAGAGCACACAGATCACCTGACATGCTTAGAATAAGAATCTGTTTGAAGTGATGAAAGTGTTACCTCCTACAGACTCTTTTTTGTCAAAATAAAGGTAAGAAACATCTCACCCAAACTGATATGAAAAACATCCTATATCCAGCTCCTTCATTTGCAAGGATAAAGTATTTTGAAATCCTGTTTGATCATTGAAACATCTCAGGACAAATGTATTTCAAGAAAAAATAAAACCAACACCCCATTTATAGGCAAACCCTTTTCTAAACAACCAACTTCTGTAGTTTTGTACCTTTTGCTATCATTTTTCTCTTAGCATCACTTGGTTTTTTGCACTATCCCCTTTAAATCGAATCTAAAGAGTTGTGTAACCTAAGCCAGCCTCATCTGCCTAAATGATAGACGGAGTCCTGTAGTCCGGCATTTCAAAAGTGACCCTCTCCCCCTTTTTTTTTTTTTATAAACTTGACTTGAAAGCTGTCTCACAGCTGAATTCAAAGACAAACTTTTGCCCTCTGTCTGAAATGCAATTTAAAAGTAAACCAGCTAACCATTAAAAACACTTTCAAGTTCTATTTTAGCATTTTAAAGCTATTAACATGCACTGCAATTATACAAATCAGAAAGACACTTTCTCACTCTCCTCCAATCAATAATATGAAATTTTAATCCACAACATAAAACACACATGCAGTGGCTAACAGGATCATACAATTATGGTTTTACATGAATAAAGAAGCTGAGGAGTTCATACAAGATACTTTGTGTGTCTACATCTATTACTAAAACTTAAGTAGACCTACCTCCAAAGACTACAGAAGAAAGTACACAGTTCTCAGGAATCATAAGATTCTTAAAAAGCCATTTTTTCCCAGCTCTCCACATACTTGATGGGATGTTAGAGCTACAATTCAGTTTAGCTTTTCTTTAGTCAAATGCATATTTGAATTTGCTTAAAGCTGAGCCTGACAGTTGTAGAAACTGATGGGTTTGCCTTGTTTTACAAGCAGGCCCAGGTTAACCTAAATATTTAAACTACTGATCAGCAGTGTTCCCGAAGTGTGTATATCTGGTTCAGTTCTAGTCTCTGGTAAATTAACAGACTAATGCTGTCTACACACATGGCAATATTCCAAAATTACAGATGTAGAAGTGACAGTAGAAATGGTTGCACTCTTCTGTGCATCAAGGACAATTAGCAGTTACCTGCAATCAGTTCAGAATGAAGATAATCTTCTCTGTATTTGATCAGACAGAGCTCTGACTTCAGGGGGTTATTCTCAGTTTACTTTAGCACAAAGGAACAATATCTGACCTTCAAAAATAAGTATAAAAGCAAGAAAATAAATCGAGTACTATGTATCAAACATGCCCTCAGTACAACAGCCTGAGCAGTTGCTCTGCCAGCACAACCAACACAATATGCTCTGAGTCTGCTGCTCTGAAGATAATCTCCATTCAGCAAGGTCCCCTCCAAATTTGAGGCTGCTCACATATGCAGGCAGTTTTGTTTTCTTGGTGTTGATTGATTAGTGGCTGTTGTGAAGTGCTTTTATTTTTTGGGGGGTGGGAGGGTTGCTTTGTTTTTAGCTTGAGGACCTAGCTTTCACTGTCTTTGAATACAATGCAATAAGCTTAAAAAAAATCACGTTCTCAAAAAAAAAACCCACAACATACACATTTAAACAGGTTAGGTGAGTGTGTTCAACACCTGATATGAGGACATTAAGGCATCCTTCAAATAGCTTAGAAGTTTAAATTCATTAGGAACAGGCCAAAAGATTCATCTGATTCTGCCAGCCTCTACTTAACTTAAAGACATCTCCAACAAACATGCAAGTTCAAAGTCCTTGGACACAAACAGCCCATCCAGAGAACTCTGGTTTCACAAAGAGAACGAGGGGTGGAGGGAAGGAGAATAACTGTTATCTGCTTTCTCTATGTTTTCGTAGTTCAGGAATCCTTTCAGGTGCATTTCCAGCTACAATACAATAATTTCTGACCTACAGTCTATCTCTTTCTATATATGAAACAAGTTGCTTTTATGTGCAAACTGTCTAGTAGTACTCATATGGTCCACACAGAGAGTCCAAAATTAGCTTTTTTTACTCTATACTCCTTGAAGGGTTCTAATCAAGTAACTGCATTTCCATTAAATATTGTATGGACTTCTGTAAACTTTCTTTGCAAAATTACAGCAATTGTCTATGATATGGAAATCCAGAAGTTTTTCATTACAGTTTTCCCTCCTCCCACCTCATATTATATTTTACACATCTGGAACCAGTAAAGAAGCTATAGTATGAGTATGGGCAATAAGAATCACAGCAAATCCACTTACAGTACAGACATGCTGTTCCAAAAACATACTGCCAGTAATGGACTTTTTTCCCCCCTCCAAAGTTCACATAACTTCTGAGGAACAACAAAACTATTCTTCACTAACAGGCAATACAGAAACACACATACACAGACAGAAAGGTATAATACCTTCTGATCACCTGAAGACCTTCTGCAACCACATCAGCCAGTAGCAGTACTCTGGCCAATGTTCAGGATCATTTACACAGAAGAAGAAAAAAGTTTTCTTTAGTTTGACTTTTTATTTTATTTTTATTTCTGAGCAGGTACTGTGATTGTATCCGACCCTCTTAACTTTGAATGTCCCTATTTTACACCCAATCAAGCCTGCAGTTACATAGAAGGTTCAATTTTAACTATTTTTCATTTCCAGACGAAGGACTACTACGAGTGAACTGCACTGAACAGTGGCATGCTTACCTGCTTTTTATCATCTCTCAGTAAAACAGCCCTGAGACTTGAAAATGCAATACATATGCCCGTAAGATCCATGCACCTGGGTAATTATTCTAATTAATATTCTAAGAGGTACAAAATAGTGCATCAGGCAGTGATGACACCAGATTAAGTGTGCAGAACACCTGCATGTTGATATGTTTTAGAACATGTGAGGTTCATGTGGAATTGCAGCCACTAATACAAGTTTTCCCTATTATCTTCACAAGTAGCACTTTAATCTATAAAATTATCAAATTTAGCAACCATACCAGACAAACAAATAATCATGGGGAGTTACCTTTAACACATCCTACTTCTGAAAAAGATTATATTGTTCCAGAACAGAGATCAATGAAATAGTCCTACACAGAACACGTCTGGTTTGGTGCAGCCCTACGCCAAGTGCATCCTTCTGTTTTAAGATAACTGCATTAGCTGAGGGAGGTTTTGTTTGCTTGCAATTTGGCACTTAGTACCTCTCATCAGTTTCTTGAGAGTGAAATGAAGAAGAAACAGTTTGCCTGCAATACATTTAGTTGCTTTAAAGCAAACCCACATATTATAAAGGAACATACAGAAAGACATCTGGTTACACTGAGACACTTCAAGGGGTCTGAGAAATCTGGGATGATCCTAGCACTGGAATTGCCATTACACCTAGGAAAAGCGGTAAAAATTCAGAACAAACAGCATCTTAAACTTTCTTACTATTGTGACTGATTTTAGGTGCCTTTCACTAAGAAGTTGAACATGCACAGATCACAAAACAAGAAGTCTTTGTCACAATCTTTCACCTGTAGTTTCATTTGTGAGACTGTTTTCACAACAGTCTCTCCTACTATCCCTACTGCTAATGTCAATTTCTCATCTGATAGCATGAAAATAACTCAGCGACCTTTTGCTTAGGCAGATGGAAATACTGTTGTAAAGCAACTTCAGAAAAATTCTTTCAATGTAGTTATCAGAAGTTACCACACATTTTAGGTGTAATGAAATGCTAGTAGCATTGCCTAGAAATTCTGTGGTTTGGTTTGATTTTGACAGGGTTTTTTAAATAATCATATCGGTTTCTTAAAATTGTGCCCATTTGTTTCAGATTAGGGTGGGTTAATTTGCCAGGGTCCAAGCCCAGAGTTAGGATTCAAGTCTCACCTTAAACAAACACACAAACAAAACACCACACAAAAAACCCCAACACCCTCAGCTGCAACTGCTACGTAGTGCTGAAAATGCACATTCACTCAGAGCCTCACAAAACTCACCTCAGAAACCAAATCACATTCTTCATCAAAGAAGGTTTGTTAAACTCAGATTTAGATTGAGTGGGGAGTTCAAACCATCAGACTGTTTCCCAACCTGGAAAAAACTAACACGCTGACATATGTGTTCACAAAAGGTATTATAGCAACTTCATTTTCCTACAAAAAGTGCTTTTCAGAGGCTTTTAGTACTGCTTGCAATAAATGCAGGATCCGAGGTCTGCAGGGGGTGAATAACTCTTCATGGTTTTCTCAAATCCTCTTATTCCACCCACTCTGAGAACCCTACAGCCCAAGTTTAATGAGAACGCATACTACAGTTCCACTGCAAAGCTCAGCCACATTTGCATCCCCTTCCCTTCAAAAAAAAAAAAAAAAAGAAAAAAAAAAAACACCACCAAATCTTTCTTATTCCGCAACTGTTCTACAGAATAAGGCCTTGAACTACTAGTCTGAGGTCATGCGCCTACGCATCACTGTGTCTCAGGTTCTCAAGTGCATTCTATCTTCAAATAATAAATGTCTTTCATTGTTTCAGGGCAAATCATGCTGTCTGTGTTGCATGAAGGATGCGTGGATAATCAGCAAACAAACTGATGATTCATTATGATCTTGAACAGCAATAGGACTTCATCATAATTCCAAGCAAATAATTTTTGTAAAAATCATTTTTTAAGAAATATAATTAATTTTTTGTGTTTATGCATCATGCTCAGATGGTGACATATCTGACATTTTCAGTTTGAGTAATGTCACTAAGATGGAGAGGTCTGAGATTTTCTCATTTCAGCAGAGCCCTGTTATATGCCAGTACCTACTTTAAATAACCAGAATTTTTAAAGTCTAAATATGCTCTATCCGTGCAGTTATTTTTTGTTTGTCTTCACAGACCATTGACCAATTCTAATATTTTGGAAGTGAAAGAGCCCAAAGTGCTCAGAGTCTAGACTAAATGCTCTTGGCTTGATGCTTCTATAATTAAGTCTGGTACAATCGGGCTGCACTGCAGGCACAGTATCATTGCCAGTGGAATGGCAATTTTCAACCATGCATGAGACTGATGAGGGTAACTGCAAGTGTATTCTTCATATATTTGATGGGAAAAAAAAAAGATACTAAAAAGATACTTGGCTCTTACCGTATTACATCTTGGCCCTAGTTTAACAAAACATTTAAGTGTGTGTGTTTATATACGTTCATAAGGCAAGCTGCATGACATGGTAAGGACTTGCACCGAGATTGATTTCAGTGCCTAGTGTCGTTCTCAACTACGTCAGTGAGAAGTAGGTTCCAGAACAGCTTCAGAAAACCAACCCTCTCTCACTATTTAAAATTCAAGGTCTTCTACTTGCCTTAAAATTATTGGCCATACAACACTTCAGAAGAATTAGGAACTATACAGAAAGTAGTAACTTTAATGTACGCAGTTAAAATAAATAAGTATTATGAAAACAGGAAGCTTGTACAAACCAAAGTCATGAAATTCAAGAAAGTAAAGCACTCATCTGTTACAGGCAGACAACACTAAAGAACAACGTTCAATCCAAAGGATGCTGCAATATTTGCATCACCTTAAGCCCAACTAGCTGAGTGAGCCTGTTTTCTTTTGTTGGTCCTTACTATTTCTACCTCCATGCATTTTCTCTAGGTAGTCTCCAACTATTCCAGTTCAATAGTATGACCAAGATGGAGAAGTCCTTACTGAAGTCACTTCAGATTCCAGTGATAAGATTTAGCATCTGGCAAGCTATTTCTCAACGCAACACTGAGTTACTCTACTATTTTCAACATAAAAACAGACATCCTGATCCTTCCATCACAAGACTACTCTCCACGTCTCCCAGCTCAAGAGCAGTGAATAAATCCCTGGTCACTCAGGAATGTGGTTTACACATCATCTTGGATTCAAGCCAGATGTGAAGACCTGTATGGAAGTCTATGCCTAAATCTCTTCTTTCTCCATCTCTCTGTTGGCACTCCTTTTTCTGATGGATCATTGCTTACCTTCACGTTTTTCCACATTCCAAATAATCTCATCTCCAAAATACCAGTCTCAATGCCTAAACAGCAAACCAAACAGTTTGCGCACTTTTGTTTCTTCTAGTTTTCAAAGCAGTGTGTTTCAAAATAGCTTTCCATCTCCTACCCTTCCCATTTTGCAGCGTATCTTCAAAGATCTGCAATACTTCCTCATTATCTTCCTCAAAGTCCCACTTAAAAAGACAAACCCTCTACTTTCCTGGTACAAGGCAACAAAATCAAACCAAACAGCTTCATAGCACTTCTGGTGCTATTTTGATCAAATGATTGCCTACTGTAGTAACAATACTGCCACACTGGATACACATTCTTCCCATGAGGCTGAATCGAACTTATCTTTTCCTGCCACCTCACTCTTAAATTGTAATCTGTCAGGAGCAGACATTGTCTCTCTCTTCCCCAGCTTCCCCATTGAGTTTATACAATACTTGAGGCAACAAGATCTTGGTCTCAGTGGACTTCCTAAGCAGTATGATAATAGTGAAAGGAATAAACACATTATACATGTAAAACTATCCCTATATATCACTTGTTGATCACAATTGTAATCTGTTCTATCTAGGAAACAGCACCTTAAGAACTTCCTAGTAATGCAAACTCAATTTGAAACGGTAACACCATTCAGTTCTATATGTGGAAATACACCATCTCTCTACAAAGACCATATTCCTACCTTTGCAAGCAGTTAGGATTGCTCCTTCAAAAGTCTTCGTCTTATAAGTTTATTGCCGATTATACATACCAGGATTAGAAGATCATTCAGTATCATAATGATTTTCTCATAAATGAAGGCAATCTTAAATTTTGTATTAGTGCTTTTGCATGGGGTAGGTTTTTTTTGTGTGTGGGTTTTGTTTTCGGGTGTTTCTGACAGAATATACACCAAAATGAGCAAACTTCCCAGTCAACAGTTGTCAATTGCTACATGATATTAATGCAACATTTTGGGGGTTCTTTTAACAATGTAGAATTGTCAAGGTCTTGGGAAATGGTAAAGATGCTACTTAAAGCAACCAAGGTCTCTTAACCCAAAAACTGATGACATGTGAAAGTTTTCTTGGCAGTGCACAGGTACAATGTGGGAAACCGCTTTACTTCTAAGAGATCAAGTAGCTGCTGCATGTTTTAAAATTAACTGTATATCATCAGCATTCTGCTCTGCATAAAACAAGACAAAAACAACCCTAAAAACCACTCCAAACCCCCAAACTGCTGACAGTTACAAAACCTTCTCAAACTAATTTAATGAAAATCATTAATTACATTTTCAACACTGTTACAATATATAATTAAGATGTTTGCTATTTCAGACTCGCATTTCTAAGGTCACATAAAATAATAAGTGCAGTTCTAAGATACACCTTTATATAACTCATTTAAAAGGTTAAATTGCTTAAATATTAAGGGCAGACTATAATTCACTGGTTACAAGAAACAGCCCCCTAACTGACATATTCACACAAAATTTTATGCATCTTTGCACTTTCATAAAAGAGAAATAGCCATCATCCACATCTGAACGCATCTAGATCACAAAGACATTTCCTCTTTTCCCCCTTCACACTGACAAATCCCCCAAAGACTACAGACAAGTTTCACATCACCACAGGGGTGCAAAGGCCAAAAAGCAAACTTAATGAGGCCAAATGAAGGCCTTATCTTGCAGAAATGTTAATCTTACTCTTAAGAGAAACAGAGAGGTAAAGAGAACCTCATAAAATCTGTAAGTGCACCAGATCACTTGTAACAAAAGTGTTTACAGCATTTCTTTTGTCCAAGGTTATCATGAAGGTCTTTAATTCAGAGGAACTAGTGGGAATACAGTTCCTCTTATTAAAATATATTAATTAGTGTAATATATACAGTTGTCTCCTTTGAAAAGCAAACCAAACCCATGAGACAAACAGCAGGGTCCTGAAAGGGCCCGCCCACCATCTTGGATTTACTCCTCTGAGGATGGACTCCCAGAAGCTGCCTCTGAAGCTTCATTTCTTTTCATGTTGAAAACCTTCATTTACAGGCATAAATAACAATGGCATAATCATTAGCAGCAACAAAGGTCAAACTTCAAGAACTTGCTGTCATTCTGACAGCGACTCTCAAAATAGAAAGGCTAATCTACAAACTGGCATCTAGCTTTCAAACTGTCCATGAAATCCCTAAACACATTTCCCAGGTCTGACACGCGACTGTTGTTAAAACACTGGTCTTAATACTTCGTTTTATACGTGCACATAATGGTGCTCATTTGGTTTATAGGGATAAACTGAACCCTGGAGTCTGCAGCAGCAATGTAAGTGCAATTTCTCAAAAACATTATCCCATGTTCTGGCTGATTGATCAATAGCAAGTTTTAGCAGTCAGCAACTGCCTCTGAACAGCTTATTTCAGGTGAAAGTAATTTTAAAGTGCAATTTTGGATACCAGTTTAGATAGTAAGCTGCAAGTGCCCACCACAAAAGACACCATCTCTACCTGAACACCACTCCAAGAAGCAAATTAGTGGAGGTTGCAGTGTGTTCTGGTGAAAAATTACTGTGTTCATAGCTGACAGTGATATTTTTAGTTCTCTGTTTCTGATTTACACAGACGTATTTGTGTTCAGTCTACGTTTTTCCACTGATTTGCTACTGGCCAAAAGATACAGCAGTAAATGTACAGATACTCTTAAATTTAAAAAAAAAATTAAAAAAAAAA
>NW_010180973.1:0-7092 GCF_000695765.1 Mesitornis unicolor
ACGGCTACGTCCACCCCGTCAACCTGGTACGGCGTCCGCCGAGGGGGCGCGGAGGAGGGGGGAGACAGGGATGCGCGGCAAAGGGCACCCACGGGGGAACGGGGGAACCTCTAGGGCACCGCGGGCAGAGCTAAGCAGTGTCGTCGAGGAAGCTGCGGGGTGGCCCCGACTGCTTGGTAAATGGCCACTAACCCTCGCCCGGCGGCGACCTCAGAGCCAGCTTTGGCCCACGGTGGTGGCGAGTATGCCGTTCTGGGGAGCCGAAGTGAGGAACCCTAAAGAAACGAATTCCTCGGGCATTAGGCAAGCTTGATGTCCGGAAAAGGAGCAATTGGCTCTGCGGGCTGGCTTGGAGCACAAGCGAGCTGCCTTAAGTTAATCGGTGCAAAACTAAATGCCTGGTGCATGCCACAAGGGTAAAAAGGTTGTGCATATAATGCAGAGTGATTGTTTTTAAATAATTTATATGCTTTTTATTTATAAAATTATGCAAACAGTTGCAAAGCAAGGACAATGTCACATTTTTACTGAGAACAATTTGTTGCTGTCCGTTGCAGCCCTGTTGGGGAGCATATAATTATAACAAAAAAACGTAATGAGAATATTTGTTAGACTCTTTACTCTCTTTGCTTCCCACAGGGACTAAAACATGATGACGTGTTTGCAGCTGAACCTGAGTTAGACATCTATCAGTAATAAAGCTCCAGTTTCATACCAGGATAAACTTTCTGATACGTAATACCTTTTTACTTTTGCTTGCAGACCTGGCCGTTTGTGGTTTCAGGAAGACCTGACTCTGACACCAAAGAAGTTTCTACTGCCAGCAGATTATGTGGGACTACTGCATAGTCAAAGTAAATAGGTTTTTTGTTGTCGTTGTTGTTGATCTTTTTTATTTTATGGGCTGGATATTTTTAAGAGCTGTTTTATTGGCTCAAGACTAGAAGATGGGGACAAACTCCTATTTAACAGTGTTAAATCTGTGTCCCCTGTCATTCTTTTCCCTTAGAGTTCTGAGGGAAGTTTATTTAAAGCAGTAAGAAAAGGAGGTGGTGGAAATCAGTTTTTATGAACTGACTGCAGCAGTTGAAGTCTGAGCTTTGGAAAGGCCCTTCCTTGGCTTTGTCATTCTTACCACTGCCTGAGGACTTGTCGTTCTGAGGCTATTAAACTAATGGAAGAGGAATATAATGAAATAGAATTAACAGCATGGACCAAAATACCCCTCTACAAACTAACCCCAAACAGTGTTATTTGTATTCTAAAGCAAAGCAGTATTTTAGAGTAGCTTTGAAACTCAGATTTATAATATATTTTGATGGCTTTTGTATTCATGGATCCGGTTTGCTGCAACTATGCAATAAGTATAGTCATACTTTTTTGTCCTTTTAACCAGAGTTTTCTTAAAAACATTTAAGTGGCTACTTTCTGCATTTAGACTACCACCCATTGGAATTAAACTAATTCCTTTGGTTATGACTTGAAGTGCCACATGCTCAGAAATGTGGCAAAGTTTCCGTGCCTTAATCTGGAAGAGAAATTTTCTTACGTAAGGCCAGGCTGTACGTGGTGTAAAGAATGAGTTTGTATGGTGCTGCAAAAGGACAAGAATTCACAATGGTTTAAACATTTCTCCTGTACTGTCATACTTATCTTTCAAAAGTTCATCCTCAAGTTCTAGTGACATTTCTTCATTGATTCAAATGTTGTAATAAAAGAAGATGCCATCAAATAAGTTGCAAATGTAAATAACTTTATTTTTTTATAAATTACATTAAAAGCTTGGTTACAATGACTTTCTGGTGCTGTGGTGGTGTGTGGCTCCATCAATATAGGAACATCTTTGTAATGCATGTCCTTGAAAAGACACTGTTACCTTCCTCATCTCTTGAGAGCAGACACATCTCCAGCAATAACTCAGATAAGAACACTTCCACCCCAAACCATTCATATGAGGTACAATACTATACCAATGAGCAGGGAAAATCACATTTTAACAACTTGCAGAATTCACTGTCATAACCTATTCTGTGAATGAGGAAAATAAATAAATGTAGAATAGGAAATGGATATCAGTAATTTGTTCTGCTTCATAGCATGAAAGACAGTGCAAGAGCGCCTTTTGCTGTTTTTTACATTTTATATTTCCATCTGTAGTCTGTTTTGCTTTTATTTGTATTTGTGCAGTGGGAAAACTAGCTGAGTTTTCCTAGTTGGGAGCAAACTTTTCCTCTTTTAAGATTTAAACTCCCAAGATAAGATTTTCTTTCTCTCAAAATATTTTCTTAGAGGTTAAGCCACAGTAAGGGGGAAGACTTAATTGCTTCAGAGAAGAAAAAGCATCCTCTTCTTCATTTAAGCAGCCAGAAAAAAGAAACATTCGCTTAATAAGAACCATTTTAACCCAGTTTCTTGCCAGATTATCCTATGTGGTAGACTTCTATTTTTAAATACTGCATAGAAGCCCAAGTCTGACTATCGGTAGTGTCTTTCAAGTAGATGAACTGCAAAAGATTATTTTTGTTCTTGTGAAATATAAAATAGTCCAGAGCCACTGCAAAATAAAATGAGGGCTAAGTCCAAGATCTGCTGAAATTGTTGCTTTCAGTGATTTGAGGGCAAGCTGTATAGAGACCATAACCTAATTTATCTTCCAGAAAAAGGCTGTAAAGGAAGGGGACTATCCTAATTTGTAGTTATGTAAATGAGGTGGGACTCCAACTGACCTTCTTTAGGAAGGTTTATAAAAAGAAAAGAATATAACAGTAAATCAAAAAGAAAAGGCCTTTAGGAAGGCATAAGGTATAAGAAAACTCAACCAATGTTTATCTGAACCCTAGAGAAAAGATTATTCAGCAATTTAACTAAGGTGTCACTTGAGATAATCTCAGTTGTGATATTTAGTTGGTTTTGGCCTTGATCCCAGCTGTAATTGGTTAACGACTCTAGGAGATCAGAAAAACAAGGAAAGCATGGAGAACTTTAAACTGTATAGAAAGGTCCATGGAAAATGATGGAAAAAATGTTCAAGGGTAAATTCCCAAATAAGAAATGGTTATATTAAGAAAATACAGTAGGTCAAAACTGAGGGTAAGGAGTGTAACATGAAGAAAAACACATTATTGCACCATACTTTGTGCTCTCAAATGCTACTTTTTTCCTTATGGCTATATAACGTATAAAGATACTTTCTTCATAAAATAACAAATGCACTTAACCGTATTTATTGCCATAACAGACATATCCATATGATTATGGTGCCCTGATAAACTATGAGTGCTTTTAGAATAGAAGTACACAATGGACACAGGTGACATTTCAGGTCAAAATCTGGAGAGAAAATTACCATTTTTAGATAATAAATGTTCTATAAGACTCAGTCATTTCTTTTAAATACCTCTATACAAAGATACATGTATTAGTATATACTTCTTTATCTTAACATGGCAATTAGGTATATTTGGATTTCTCTAACAAGTATCTGGTATTTCAAATCATTAATTTTAATCCTTGGGATTATAGATATTATTTTTAAAAAGTATATTTATCTGTCTTCTTGTTTCTCAGTGAGAGACATTATGTGATTAGGAAAAGGTTCAGATAAGTGAATAGGCTCTTCGTGGGTTTGTTCTGAGATGAAAGCTGCTGCCTTGCTAGGGAAGTGTCAGGTAGGTCAGATATCCTGGCATTTCTCCCCTATGAAGACACACTAAAAATACATGCACACAGTTTTGAATCCTTTTTTTTTTTAAACTCACAAATAGATGAAATTCGGAGCAGTGCTTTAGATGAATGAGGTGACCATTTTATGCTATTTTGAAGCATTAACAGATTCCATAGGAAGATAATATGTTTTGGTCCTTTTTTAATTGAGTTTTTGCCAACCTGCTAGAGTAAATTGATTTAATTTTTAAAGTCTGAGTGTTTTGCTTGACTGGGTATGAGTTGCAGAGCTGAGTGAACAGAAGACTTAAAATTCAAAACTACCTTACATTTCTACAGTCCACAAGCACGGAAGGGAAGAAAGACATACATTTTTATTACATTTGGCAAGTATACACTTGATGATTAATTTGTTACATTAATGACATCTTTGTTACTTGGCACAAGGTACAAGGTGAACCCATCTTGATCCCATAAAGGTATACAAATCTTGCTAAAGCTGTTTTACAAATAAAATCCCAAGTCATCTGCAATCCATATTCAGATGAGACCTTCTGCACGTGAAAACTTAAAGGCGGAACACCTGCATTGACTTTCCTGGCAGGCAGTACATTCATAAAGAGGAACACTCCCTCCCAAAAATATTTTTGTGACTTTAGACTTACGAATGTTGTGTAGAACTTTGTTTTGTCTTTATTTTATGCAGGACTCTGACAGAGCAGATCTTCAGCCAGAAAGCTCACATCTCCATCATGAAACAATTTCTTTCCAATACATGGGTTTGCTTACACAAGGAAAATACATCTCTTGTGTTGGAAATGTTAACAATTCTGATATGAGCCAAAGAAACATAGTTTGCATATAAGAAATACCTAAGCCATACCTTTTCCATTTAGTGATTTCACCCATGTACTATTTAAAGAACTCTCGGATATGCTATGGGTTCTGAATGAAAGTTCCATTTTCTCAGCTAAGTAAAGGTGACTATGTGAGAAGTATGGTTGCCATAGGAATCTCTTAGGTGAAAGAGAGAGTGAAAGAAATTAATTTTAAGAACTCAATAACTATCTGAAAGTTACTCTGTCTCTTTTCATTACTCTAGAAGGACCCTAAGGGGACCAGTGATTCAGTGAAATATGTAACATTTTAGTTAACTATCTAATGTGGGGAGGGATAAAGCCAAGTTTAAATGACCAAAATTTGTATGAGCCAAACAAGACAAAAAGAAGGAAGAAGCAGGATTCAGAGCTATCCACCAATAAAAGTTTATAGTAACCTTAACACTATAAGTAAATAGTAATTACATTATTTGAATGAAACAACACAGAAAGCTGTCCGTTCTACTGGAGAACAGTCACTTCTCCACAAGTAGCTAATTCTATAGGATAGCAAATTTGCTTTTGGTATGGCAGCACAGATTCTCACCAAGGCTAATGGCAATTATACCTAGGAATTAGGTTTGATCCCTGGGCAGTGTCTGTCATACTCCACTCCAACTGAAAGATGTGTACAGTGCAGAGGACGGATGCTAAGCTGCCTTCCAAACCCTAGACACCTAAATCGATGTTTTCAGTATTTTCTGACTCAAGTGCATTGGGATTAGTTGCTACATCATGCAGAGACTTGTGTTCCCACAGTACAGGCTCAAGTTAGGACTCAAGTACTATGAAGAAACAGGTCTAAGTCTCTCACTTGGGCCTGAAAAAATTGTCAATGCAAATTAGTAAAAAAGTACTAAAAACGTGACTTATTTGGAATGCAGCACATGAGAATCTCACTAGAGTTAAATTACCTAGAAAAGTTAAGACAGCTGAAAAGATTCATATAGGATCTATCCAACAAAACAGGCAAGTCTGAGAAAAACTTGTGGCTGATGTAGGACTGGAGAATCAATCCTGTAATGCTGGGGTGCTAGTAGTCTGATAGGGTCTAGGACTAGAAATGTGTGGTGACACTCAGAGGAATTACAATTAACCTTGATGATGTGACTGTAATTTAGTAAGCAAAGGAAATCACCCATCTGCTTATGCTAGTGAAATTGTAAAAATAATTCAAACTTCCAGTATAAAAAAGAATTCAGAATGTGACAAGAAAAGTGCTCTATGACAACAGAGCTGGCAGAGCTGTGACTTATATACACAGACACAGCCCCAATCCCAGCAAACAGATTGCTCAGCATCTGGGACAAAAAGTCAAAATAGAAAAGGATTGCATCACTTCTTAAGAGTTTACAAAGTCCTGTGTAGTGAGCACAGCATGCATGAAGGGGATGGACAACTGCAGCTTTAGCTTACAGGAATCTTCATAGCATCATCAAGAATAAGATATATGAATAGTAATCCCAAAAACAGATTAATTACTTTTCCATTTTAATTCCAAGTTGCTGTGATGGCAGAAACAACATCATTAGCACTGTAAATCCCATAGTCAGTAAAAAATAAGAAGTGAATGTAGGCATGAATGTTCATAGAAAATGGAGATCATGACTGCACAAGGAACTACTGTATTCCTTGAACATAAGCAGTACAGGGTTTAAATTAGTTCATGTCCTTAGTATCAAGAGGCCAAGCTATCTAGAGGAAAAGGGGACCAAACTGAATCAGAAGTCTTTTGCAATAAGGAGATAAAATCTTCCAACCGTCCTGTGATTCATTTCTTCAGGGAAGTCCCTCTTGCCCTATGAAGATGGCTGAAGAGGAGTGCAGTAGGTCAATGTTCTGGGAAGTCTCAAGAAAGATGAACTGTCAGAAAAGATACAGTTTGTGGTCACTATGGGGAAAACCAAAACAAACTCAATGTCAGTCATTGCTCCTGTAGAAGTGTCTCATCCTACTCTCAAAATAAACATATGTGCATGAAATGTTTTCTAAAAAGGAGATCTGGGAAAGATAATTAGTGTCAAATCCTTTTACCTGCACTCTGGCACATGTACGGTCTGGACCTGTCTGTGGAGAGATACTGAATATATGTACTAATGTCATCTGCTCCAGGCAGCAGAGAGTGTTTTGCATCACTTGCTTCAATCTCTTTTAGATCAGACTGGTTGTGTTCATCTTGGAAACAACTTTTCATCCTTCTCCTCTGGGTCCCAGCAGGACATCAATAACCTTTAAAGGAGGCAAAATAATGATAGATACATTGGTATTTACTAGGAAGATTATTTATATTCCCAGGTGTGGCATTTTCATACTACATATGGGTATGCTTGAGATTTGCAAGGCCTGTTAGAGCAGCTCTGTAGAACTGTGGAGGTTAAACAAGGCCACCTTTCTGTGTGCAGAAAGGTCCCTGGGGCTATCCAACCCCAGAATCACAGTTGGGTTTCAGCTAAGGAAGAACAAACATCACATCCGTTTGGGTTGTGCGCAATTCTTGCTGTGGTATTTGGGGAAGGACTGAGTAGGTGACATTTTGACATGGGAAAAATAG
>NW_010180973.1:7123-9677 GCF_000695765.1 Mesitornis unicolor
GAAAACAAAGAGAAAATTGAATTATTTTTTTTCTGTAGGGTCCCTGGATTAAAACTAAGCTCTTATATCAGTGAAGTTTTGTGTATAAGAGTAACCGGAGACAGAAGCTACAAGACCAAAATGTGCAGGTAGACCATAATAAGGAATAACCCCTCAAGAGTAAATTTGCCCCCATTCATTAAAAATTACTGTGTCAGCTAATACATGAAGATATATGTATAATATTAGCTGTCTGTAAAGATACTTGGATTACATCTGTAATGTTTAATGGCAAGACAGTTTTGTTCATGAAGCATGAACTGAAAACTCTCTTGAAAGAAGGGCCTGAGTTGTCTTACACTGGCTAAGATGCAACTGTATGTCTTATCTATGTTTTGAAGATTATTTCTCAAACCATTAATCATAACAAAACACTGGTAAACAGGACCTGTTACCAATTTATTTCTCATAGTATCCTTGTTTGGGGTGTTTGCTCATCCTATGATACAGCCCAGAACAGTCGCTTTATCTCAGGGAACAACAATTTCATATTTCTTTTCCACTCTATACAATTCACCCTGAACTTATGATGCAAATTATATCATAAACAACTTTGTTCATCCGGCTTCACAAACAAGAAAAAAAAATACTTCCCTCTTCTAGGCTAGATACAGCCCTGATGTGGATCAAACAGCTGTGCAGATAAACCCACTTACGCTTGTTGCCCTACCTCACTGTAAGTAAAACCACACCTGTTTCCTCTGTAAACTGTACACACTGTATCATCTGGGGATATCCTTAGTTTGCAAGAGAGAAGTAGTTACCATAAATTAACACCACTGGTATTGCCATAATTCTCATCACTTTGACCACCACTTCAAGTTTTGGAATAGATGCCAAGGGCTTGATTGACACTTCAGAGACTCCACTCCCACACTTTCTGTGCAAAGGGACTGCAACTGGACTCATTCTGAGCTGAAACACAGTATTCACATACTCATTTTATTATTTGTACCTTAGCCTACAAAAAACCTGCCCTGTGGTGATGGCACAAGTGAAAAAAAGTGGTGCCAGGGAGTATTCCTGGGCACCACAGCTTCAAGGTCTATGCTGTCACATTGATGGAGAGGTCCCTACGTGGTTTGTGGTTTTGGTAGGGTCACGTGCCATTCTCTCAGACAGTGCCAAGACAGTTTGTGAGTCAGTGATGGATAGAGATCATTCACAATATACAGTTTACATGAAGTCATTGTATTCTGGAGACTGAGAGTGCACAGGGATAAGCAGTATGGACACAAGCTCACTAAGGACAGTTGGCCTCAAAGCCAGAGGACAGTCTTGGTATGAAAGAACAGCCCTTCACGCTATTTAGTAGTTTAGATACAACCTCTGTGTATCAATTTACTAAAGCTTTTCCAGTGACCATGCCTCCCTTCAGTTTTATGTATCTAGAATAAGGAAACCTTACATCTGATTGGGATGTAAGTAGCATAATGAACGAAAAACCTGACATTGATCTGTAGATCTTATTGCTGAAGCTGAATGGGTAAATGATTTAAGGTTGTATATCCAGTCCTCTTGTAATATATGTTTCAGCAAGCAAGAGAGTGGCAAGTCTAGGAGTGGATTGAAAGAAGGCAGATCAGTTTTTCTGAGTGCAGTTTAACATTCATATGTCACCGTACATGAGGCATCAAAGCAACATAACAATCCCAATTTCCTTTTTCAGGTTTTCAGTGTGTGTCAAGTAATAAATATCAAATAAAAACTATTTTTCCATTTCTCAAATATGCCTTTATACAATCATTACTGTAAAGGTTTCCTGAAAGCAGCTGCCTCACATACCTACAGACCCAGAACCCCACAGTGCCCCAACCTTCACGATCTTTAAAAAGCGACAAGTGCTGCCATGGAAAGGGGTGCCCCTACTCCGTACAGTGCGTTTCTGGTATTGTATGCTGGTACTTCTTTATTTAATACAGTAATGCTAATTTACCACAGTAATCCCTATGTGCCTCTGGCTCTGAATGATCCCATGGGCTTGAGGGACAGGCTCAGAGCCCCTGGGTGGCCTCCAGCACCTCTGATCTACACAACATTGCCTCTCGGACACCTGTGCGCGCCTGTTCTCTGCCAGCTCTGTCACTGCACCACATCTTCACTCCTGGTGAAGAACTGTCAGCCGAGTGGGAGAGGTGGGCAAGAGGAAGCAATTTAGGCGAAAGAAAAATGGCTTCATGAAGAGACTGCAGATACCTCCAGAAGGGCTAGGATGGGTCTGGCCTCTCACTGGTAAAGGAAAGATTTGGAAGGATCTCGGGGCAGGATGAACATACCTCTTTAGGCAAACTGTTTCAAAGTGCCTACAGAAAATACTAAGGGGAGATTATGCACGCTTGTTGATTCACTTTTAAGCATTACTGTATTAAATAAAGAAGTACCAGCATAAAATACCAGGAACCCACTGCACGGAGTGGGAACCCCTTTCCATGGCAGCACTTGTCGTTTTTTAAAGATTTTCTTGAGTCCGTCTCTCGCCTCCCCTGGCCCTGCCGTGCCGGCCAGTGGCTGGGGG
>NW_010180973.1:9801-14785 GCF_000695765.1 Mesitornis unicolor
GAAAGGGCGGTTTTTTTTGGGGGGGGGGGCTGTAATGCCCGCGGGGGGCAGCCGCGCCTCACGTCTCGCCGCAGCAGCCCGCAGGTGGGGAGCGGGCGCCACCCGGTGGCCGCCTCGCGGAGGTGCGCGGCCGATGGCGGCCGGAGCGGTGCAATGGGCTCCTCGGCTCTTTCTGTCGGCGACTGGTTTAAAACTCAGTCCGGGGTCGGCGAGGCCTGAGGGGCACGGACTGACCAAATTCGGGGTCCCAATACACCCAAAACATCTCGATTCCCTGCCAATGCGGGGGAAACGTCCCAGTTTCCCTGTGCCATGCTTGCTGATGGTTGTCAGGAAGATATTGGGCTCCAGAGGCCATTCAGACCTAGGAGAAAGAGAAAAAAAAACGTTAGAGCAATGACAAAATATTATGTCTAATTATCAAAAGACAGTAATTGTATGACAATGTGTGCTGATGTTTTAATGGATTGAATGGCTTTTTAGTTTTCCTCTCTCCTTTTTTTTCCTTAAATAAGAAAGAGATTTTTCTGTGGCTCCAGTACAAGAGGTTACTTGAATCAAGCCTGTTGCATAAATTTCTGAACGTTTTAATGGCATAAACACAGTGTTACGTATTCATTGCTAAATACTAGTTTTATGCCCAAATAAGGTATTAAAGAAGGAAAAGTGAGACTGAGTTGATTTCAGATGATCACACCATCCAGCGAGGAAAAATCTCTCAAAGTCAGCTCTGAAAAGGGTCGGGGCCAGCACGACTGTGGTGACAGCAGTAGTAACGCAGGGAACATACACGAAGCAGGAGTGAAACTCAGTCTTGTGCTGTGCCGTTTGTCTATTTTCAGCCACATGCCTGAGCCATAGGAGTGAAGCTTCATCCACTCCCACAGACCTGAAGTTGGCAACTTTCCACCAATGGCCAGCATAGCAGATGCACAAGACACTTTGTATTTCTTCTCATTATTGCCTTAAGCACAGGAATGAAAGAAATGAAACTTGTCCCATGCTGCTTGTCCTGTCTGACAGCTGCTCAACCTTGCAGAGGAATGAAAGAAGTAAAACTTTTTCCTATGGCAACTTATCTTGTCTCACATCTGTTCATCCAAGGTAGCTTTTTCAGTTTTATCTCTCCAGATACAGTACATGGGATACAGTCTGAACGCAGAGGGGAAATTCCACTTCTGAAGCCAGAAGATCTGTGTCAGATCAAGAAAAAATATGGAAGTGTTTTCTTCCTGCTGTATCCAGAGACTGATTCAACAGAATTATAGTGACTGCAGCTAGCAAAATCTACTTCAGAATGTACTGGTATCAGTACCAGCCTGTAGGAAGAGTGGAAATGACACTACTAAGATACCTAGAATTACTGTGTTTCCGTATTCTTTCTTACTAGGTAACCATCCCAGAAATTGGAGGTGTCTCCTTGCACCTTCACCTTTTCAGTTTAACTCTGAGCTGATAAACTAAAATCTGTCTTGACTAGAAAATGCACTGACTTGGATGAAAATTTGCTGTTAGAAAACCTTTTGACATCAGTGGGATAGGATTCATTCTAAGAATTTAGCACATTCAGATTTTCTCTCTCTGCTCTTCTAGTTTATGTTAGGAGTAGTGATACAGCATGAAAACTTTTACTAGTGTGAAAAAAAAGCAATTTTAATGCATCAGAAACAGATTTGTTTAGCTCCTGAGAAAAAGCACTTCTACCTTCTTAGCCTTTAGTTCTTCAAGATTCAAACAACCAAGCATCTTTGTGGGCCTACTTCATCATTCATCTTGCCCTGATAGTGCATCACTTTAAGTCAATCCCTGCCCTGTTAGGAATGTCTTCCTGGTGCTGGAGAGCAATTTCTTGGAAAAAAGAAACTCTATAAACCACTTCTGTAGATTAGATGTATAGTGCAAATAATGTTCCTTGCACTGTGGGAGCACAGCTAAAGTACAGATAAGAGGTGATGGCTGGCTCTATGATTTGTTTTGGTTTTCCTCATGATCTTCTAACACTTGTTCTCCAAGCACGATGTGGAGAGACTGTGATGTCTTCATTAGCAAAGTCCTTTTATCTTGTCTGGTAGGCTAACTTTTGCCTTGCTGAAGACAAGCCTTCCAAAAAGGGGAAATCTGTCCAGGCAGAGTTGTAGATTTTATCTATAGACAGTACATTTGCACTAAAGATCTTGACTGTCTTAGATTGCAACAGTCCCTACAGTGCTGGCAGGGAAACCCTTTAAGCAAGCTCACTTCACATAGTCTACGAAAGGCTCCAAGGTGAAGGGTTGAGTTGCCCTGATTGCAAGGTGAATCAGGATGTAAAAATCATTCTTCTCTTATGTGCCTCATTAGATCTTGTTAGCCTTGGTCTGCTGATAACAAAGGGTGTCTGAGAAAATGTGGAATCATTGTTTTCTTTCTAGTTTCCTTACATGGACTCTTGGAGGCAGAAAAAGGACACCAGTCTTCATCCTGGGAAAGGACAGTTTGTGTTACTTCCAAATCAATTTATCAATACAGAGTCCCCTGTCTCTGACACACAGTTCCTCCCAGTTCCAGTCTCTCCCTCTCAGTTCTATGCTGCTGTTAACAATGGACTCCAGGGTAAAAGTATATTTTATTCCAGAATAAATTATTATAATTTGGGACTACATGTCAGCTAAACACAGCAGTGATTGTTTACAGATGTTGGTATTTAAGTCTGCCTGAAGCAATCATTCTGCTGGTGTAATAAATACTGCTGTGGGATTAAATGCTCATTTGAATCTTTATTCTTTTCAGTTTTAATCCAAGAAAGCAAGAAAAGGTTGAGAAAGTTTTCAGTATGATATTCAAGATATTAGCTGTGGAATCTCAGCTGAGTTCTTCAGAAGTAGAACATCCTAAAATTGTGGCTGTTGAAAGTGCCTTGACCCAGTGGATTCTTGGAATATAAACCTGTTCCTGTGTGTAACCAAAGCCATGAAACAGTAACAAGAAATTATTACAGAATATTTCAGAAGACCTTTGTGTTTCAAATAATGTATTTCCCATTCAAGACAGGAAAAAGTTAAAAAAACCAGCAAATTGTAATTTTACGATGTGGTTTGCCAGTTTCCAGTAAAGTGACACCAAGAAATATATTCACTTTTAAAACTATAGGGAGTATGCACACCTTCTAATTTAGGCATATAATTTAGAGAGGAGCTAAGATAATTTGCAGAGAAGTTGAAGCCCATTGGTTTGCCCTCCAGACCTACTTTTCATGACTTCCTGTATAAGAGGAGCCTAGTTTCCTTCCTAATTTAAGTATATCATTTGGGTGCTTCTAGTCAAATAATATGGCATTCTTTTTCTCTTGCAGGCATAATCTGCATATAGCTTTCCATGCCTTGCAGTAAGAAGCAGTGATACTGCCAAGCTGCAACACCTCCAAACCTTGGCAGCACAAAGGAATCTCCCTGTGATGGTGGAGAAGATAGGACACTCACTGTCCAAGAGCCATAATGGAGGTGTGAGATCCAGCTTTTCTCTGACTTCCTGGGGGAATGGGAGGAAAGGATGTGTTAATGAGCTTGTCCTGAGAGTCTAAGAATGACACTTGGTGAAACTGCCTATCAGCAACTTCAAATAGCTGATGTGATGGGCATATGGACCTGCATGAGCACACGTAGACAAAAGTATTCAAATGAAACGATACTCAAGCCATAATGTAGTTGTATGACCTTGTTAAGCTTGACATTAATAGTTTTTTTCACATTCATCTGTACCTAAAGCAATCTTTTATGTCCAGCACCTCACTGTTTATGTCAAAGGGCACTTAATGTGAAGGCATTTTTCTGAGGAGACTGAATTTGTTATGATGAAAAATATGTTCCAAGACGATGCCTTTAGGCTGTGTGCGGAAAATGGTACAACCAGCACATAAGCATGCGAAATGTAATTGCTCGAACAATCATTTGGTTCTTATTTCATGAAGTCTGGAAGAATTCAAGCAAAGAAAGGAAGTAGACTGTAGTCTTTGTAAGGTGCTAGTTCTGAATACTCTGATGCTCATGTTTTGTCATTTTATAAATCCTGAGTTAAAAAGAGCTATGATTTTTTTGCTCAGTTAGACTAACGATGCAACTTATACAAGCCACACTTCATGGCTTGATGTAATGTTGTTCTGCGTGAATTCACACCAGTAACAGTTTTATACCACAGCACACCACAGCTTGCTTTATTTGTGACACTTATTCAAGAGCACTTATGTTAGAGTTTTAAAATAATGGCTGGTACTAAATTTCATTAGCCCATCATTCAGGAGAGAGAAAAAAATACAACATATTCAAAACTCAAAATAATTTTAAACAGCTTTTCTTTAATCAAAGCAACATATTTTCAAAATAAATACTTAAAATGCAGTGAATAGAAGTGAATAGTGTCTGCATGTATCACCAAAATGTGCTGAATCTCACTGTACAATGTTCTGTTTTAATGCACTGCATTGAATTGCCAGTCTGAACCAGTACAGTTTTCATCCTTCCTTTTTATCTGACCGTATATCTGGTCAGGGCAGCAACAGAATGCAAAAACAAGTAATTTCACTTTGGAGTGGGAGAAAAACAGGCTCATTGCTTCAGAATCCAAAGAGCTTTACTTAAAAATAGACACAAGTAATGAAACATCTCTGATATCCCAATCACTTGTTCATATGAACTCCTTCTCAAAGTTATTCTCTAAACTTACACAATGTTATGTTTGAAATTATATATTAATGTATAAAACACAATAATATAAGATGTTATACCTTCTATTTTTTTAAATAATGCATATGTACAAACATTTTACCACTCTGTTTGGCATATATGAAGGAGTATTTCAGAAAGATAAGTAAAAAAAGTAAAAAAAAGATAAAGCATTAGACTGCCCAGTTGGTTGGCATGTGGCAAAATTTGGCTTTTCAAGTAGTCAAAGACATAAAAAATTCCTTTGTTTGAACATTCCAGGTCTTAATCCATAGTCAGACAACTAA